>NW_026931371.1:0-47935 GCF_032062105.1 Saccostrea cuccullata | reverse complement strand
TATACATTTGTGTAAATGATGTAACAAAAAATTTTTTCGCTTTAAATCCTGAATCCGCACATGCGCAGTACAATCTCACGTGATCTCTTCATTGATTCTATTTCCTCATAGAATCTCAATCAAACTTCACCTTAACCAAGGTAAGTCTCGTTTAATTTTTTAATTATTGCTGAATATTACTGATTAGTTGAAAATTAATGCATTTTTTGTTCCCCTACCCTGCCTATGGGTATTAAGTAAACTAAGCAACTGCTTTCAAAATTGTGAATGCCAAAGCATCTGGCTTAAAACATGAATCAAATTCGATCACTGGAAAGTTGTTGCATAATGCTCAGGTGACCTATAAGGCCCATGGGCCTCTTGTTTCTTTTAAGTTGATTATGGACCAATATGCTGTCTCAATAATAGAAGATATAGAACTGTTTCTTTCAAATCATGTGCCATCAAAGACTTAAATTCGTGCAAATAACACTAAGGTTATGGGTTCGTTGAAGATAGAAGATATACCGGAGGAGGAGACAGATAAGTGAATCTACTATTTAGTGGGAACATTCCCACAATAGAGAAATTTGGGGTCGTATACGACATCTTAGAATTGGTTTATGACATCGTACAATTTGTGATAAAAAGAGACTCAAAAAGGAAAACGAAAGTTGATAACTTAATTTTTTATTAACATACTTAAAAAAAACGATGCAATCTTTAATTACACATTTTTCATTTAATTTGAAGTAGAAATTTCAAGAATTTCTCAGTCTGGAAACCTTTTTGAACTATTTGAATATTTTCGGGTAGGAATTAATATTTCCGGACGTAGACAATGGATGATGCGTTCGCAGTCGTAATACTGCGCAGCAGAGTCCGTGATTTACAATAGATGTTTCAGTTTTAAAATTTCAGAATACTTTATTAGTTTGAATTAGAAAAGTATTCATACATGTATCACTTTCTACAGTTTGATACAAAATGTTTATATTTTGTTCAGAACAATTTCTGCACTCTTTCATAGCGTTGACTTAGTTGTGTTATCACCACGGCTTCCGTTTTGAGGTCTCTGACAGTAAACTTATAGAAGGGGTCATGTCTAAAAAGTAGGAAGCTGAAACCTGAAGATGAACTCTTTCTTACATTGGTTAGGCTAAGGCTTGGGTAATGAACTCTTTCTTACATTGGTTAGGTAAAGGCTTGGGTAATAAACTCTTTCTTACATTGGTTAGGCAAAGGCTTGGGTTATGAACTCTTTCTTACATTGGTTAGGCTAAGGCTTGGGTAATGAACTCTTTCTTACATTGGTTAGGCAAAGGCTTGGGTAATGAACTCTTTCGTACATTGGTTAGGCTAAGGCTTGGGTAATGAACTCTTTCTTACATTGGTTAGGCTAAGGCTTGGATAATGAACTCTTTCTTACATTGGATAGGCTAAGGCTTGGATAATGAACTCTTTCGTACATTGGTTAGGCCAAGGTTTGAATAATGAACTCTTTCTCTTGGGTAATTTTTTGGAATTTCTGCTTCCATTGTTCGTACAATTTTGAACAAATGGATACAGCTGCTTTGTTGTCGTTTTAGTGATATGGATAAGTTCCCTGATAAACAGCATTTCAAGTCCCAATTGCCTAGAATATTCAAGACTTTCAAAAATATAAGATGCACTAGTGACTGTTCTACCATAGGGAGGACGGGCTACTCTAACTCAGGGATAACAGGTTCTACCATAGGGAAGACGGGCTCCTCTACCAGAGGTTCTAACATAGGGAGGACGGGCTCCTCGAACACAGGGTTACAATTGTGACAGGTTCTACCGTAGAGAAAACAGGCTGCTCCACCATGGGGAGGATAGGTTCCTCTACCACAGGTAAGACAGTTTCTTGAACAAAATCGATATGTTTTCAATCCATTTGCTCTGGACAGGAAAGACATGTTCATGTTCCTGAATAGGAAGATTAGGAATATATTTCATGCACAGCTAGTGAAGTAGTCTCATTTAAGATGACAGGAAATAGAGAGCCATCATCCTACAAACGAAATGATCATCATAAAATATAAATCTATGGTTTACAGTGGATCTTCAGATATCCGGACGCCAGATATTCGGATGCTTCAGTATCCGGACGATTTTTCATCGGAACGAAATTATAAAATGTTAATCTGTCTTGTTTAACTGGTAATTTAGATATCCGGATGCTTCACATATCCGGACAAATTGACTGGGAACCTAAGCGTCCGGATAAATGAGGATCCACTGTACTTGAATAGAGCATAACGGATTTTGAACTACTGCTCGTAATATTTACATGACAAGCAATGAATAAGTCAACAATATTTCTGTTCACCTTGTCAAGAGAAGCAATTATGGCAGAGAGTCCTGAGATAGTCCTGAGATAATCTATAAAATAACCTCATCACTGGAAAAAAAACCCACTTCACATAATGTCAATTCAAATATGTAGTTAATTCCCTTAACCCCTTCATTTCCGTACTGGTCACATAGACCGATGGCGCGTTAAAATACAGTTTCGCGAAAATAAGTTCTCTATATTTATTTTATGGTAGCATAAAGGTATATAAACTATATATCATCTTTTGGAAAATTTTCTCTATTTTTTAACTATCTAAAAAAATTATGTCTTAATGACAGTATTTAACCGATTTTACGTTTTGAAGACAACGTGACTTTTAAAAAATGGTTTAATTTTCCATAGTAATTGTCGATTTTTTAGAAGATTGACAAAAATTATTGATATTACTTTAATGTATATTTTAAAAACAAGAATTTTCTTGCCCTTTATGTGTTTTTTCTCGATTTTATTCTTAATGTTTAAACAAAGTTTAGTTTTACGTTTATTTTTTTTGCTGAGATAGGGAAAACAAAATAGAGCTGGTAAAAGAAGAGAAAATTTCCTTTCAAACCGGCCCTCACAGGCCTTCTTACGCTCAGTACTTTCTTAATTACGATAGTTTTAATTTGTGAACTTCGCATAGTTTTTATAGAAATATCGGTCAATATTTACATGTAACGTCAAGGTCGATGTTGTTGCGTCTTACTCGGAACGAAATATTATTTTACAAGACTTTTTTTTACATTTGAATATATACTTTTACTGAAATAAATGCATAATATAAAAAGGTTTTTAAAAAAACAAATATATACCATCGATCTGACCGTTATGAAGAATATTTTTAATACAATGAATTCTTTCATCTTCATGTATATTTCATGTAGTCATGTACAATAATGTTTATCAAAAATGTAGCTTCCCTAAACGTCTTTACTTAAAAAAAAGCAGGAAAAAGGTAAAACGGGCATGTCCGTTTAGAAAATCGCATAATATAAATAGCTGCATGCCAAAAAAACTAACGTAAAACAAATGCATCAATAAAGTGTATCAGTAATGTGGTTATTTTTCCTCTACTGTTATTGTGGAAACGCAGGTAACGAAATCCGATGATAATCAGCATGCACAAAATTTTGCTGTCTAACTGTGACCTCTTAGCTTCGCACCTTGGAAATATTGATCCTTAGTACTGCCTGACGCCGTGACATCAGACAACAACTTTTACCTGCAGTTTGCTCAGTGCCGTCGTAGCTCAACTAGTTGAGCGGTATGGTTAATAAAAGACCAGAAGTCTCTGTCGAGACTGTAGCTCTACTGGTTTGTACTCGTAACAAAGGATGAGAAAAGAAGCCATTGCCATCAGACCACAACTGTAGAAGACATTTCTATTTTTAGTAACCATGGCAATACAGTTTAGTTACAATGGCAAAATCAAAATCAAGAACCGATGCACTATTTTTTATATCTTAGTGTAGTCTACATGAACTTGTGTGCCAAGGTTTATTGCAATAAGACCAAAACTGTAGGAGGAGTAGCGTTTTAAGGGAATTTCACAGAAAATTCTTCTTTTTTAATAACCATGGCAACACCATTCATCAAAATCAAAAACAGATGCATTATTCTATGTATCTTAGTGTAGACTACTTGTGTGCCAAGTTATACTGAAATCAGACCAAAACTTTAGGAGGAGTAGCGCTTTAAAGGAAATTCACAGAAAATTCTATTTTTAGTAACAGTGGCAACACCGTTCATCGAAATCAAAAACCGATGCACTATTTTATGTATCTTAGTGTAGTCTACTTGTGTGCTAAGTTATATTGAAATCAGACCAAAACTATAGGAGGAGTGGCGTTTTAAAGGAATTTCACAGAAAATTCTATTTTTAGTAACCATGGCAACACCATTCATCAAAATCAAAAACCGATATACAGAATTATGAACCTTAGTGTAGTCTACTTGTGTGCCAAGTTATACTGAAATCAGACCAAAACTGTAGGAGGAGTAGCATTTTAAGGGAATTTCACAGAAATTTCTGTTTTAGTTACCATGGCAACACCGTTAATTAAAATAAAAAAAAGATGCACTAAGGCATTCTACTTGTTTGCCTAGTTATATTGAAATCAGACCAAAACTGTAGGAGGAGTAGCGTTTTAATGGAATTTCAAAGAAAATTCTATTTTTAGTAACCATGGCAACACCATTCATCCAAATCAAAAACTGATGCACTATACTATGTATCTTAGTGTAGTCTACTTGTGTGCCAAGTTATATTGAAATCAGACCAAAACTGTAGGAGGAGTAGCATTTTAAAGGAATTTCACAGAAGTTTCTATTTTTAGTTACCATGGCAACACCGTTCATCAAAATCAAAAACCGATGCACTATTTTATGTATCTTAGTGTAGTCAACTTGTGTGCCAAGTTATACTGAAATCAGATCAAAAATGTACAAGGAGTAGCGTTTTAAAGGAATTTCACAGAAAATTCTATTTTTCGTAACCATGGCAACACCGTTCATCGAAATCAAAATTCGATGCACTATTTTATGTATCTTTGTGTAGTCTACTTGTTTGCCAAGTTATATTAAAATCAGACCAAAACTGTAGGAGGAGTAGCGTTTTGAAAAATTGTTTACAGACGGACAGACAGACGGACGGACGACGGACACCTTACTATCGCATAAGCTCTTCTGGTCTCTGACCAGTAGAGCTAATTAAAAAAAAAAAGAGCAGTATGGTTTATGCACTGAAGGTTGAGTGTTCGAGTCCAAGAGGATCTTGCTTTTTTGTTAGCTCAAGTGAGCTTTTCTGATCACATTTTGTCCGGCGTCCCTCTGTCTGTCCGTCTGTCTGTAAACTTTTCATATTTCTGACTTCTTCTCAAGAACCGCTGGGAGAATTTCAACCAAACTGGCCACAAAGCATCCTTGGGTGAATGGGATTCAAGTTTGCTCAAATAAAGGGCCAAGCCCTTATTTAAGGGGAGATAATTGGGAATTAATAAAAATTTGGTGGTATACTTTAAAAATCTTCTTCTCAAGAACCACTGTGCCAGGAAAGCTGATGTTGAAGCATCCTGGGGTAGTGTAGATTCAAGTTTATTCAAATCATGACCCCCGGGGGTAGGGCGGGCCAAAATGGCCGACCAAAGTTTTACATAGAATTATATAGGAAAATTCTTTAAAAATCTTCTTCTCAAGAATGACAAAGCCATAATTCATCATATTTATATGGAAGCATCCCCAGGTAGTGTAGATTCAAGTTTGTTCAAATCATGACCGCCGGGGGTAGGGCGGGCCCAAAATGGCCGACCAAATTTTTACATAGAAATATATAGGGAAATTCTTTAAAAATCTTCTCAAGAATGACAAAGCCATAATTCATCATGTTTATATGGAAGCATCTTCAGGTAGTGTAGATTCAAGTTTGTTCAAATCATGACCCCCGGGGGTAGGGCAGGACTAAAATGGCCGACCAAAGTTTTACATAGAAATATATAGGAAAATTCTTCAAAAATCACCTTCTCAAGAATAGCAAATCCATGATTGGTCATGGGACTACTTTTGGATTGAAACTTTTCAATATTAAACCAATATCTACTTTTCCTAGCCACAGTGCTCAGGTGAGCGATGTGGCCCATGGGCCTCTTGTTTTGTATAAAGGATTCTTTTTTACCAAATATTTTCCTTTAAAGTAACAATACGGCGCATCTCTTGAAAAACAGACATGTTAAAATTTTCCTATAGGATTTGGAATTTTTTTTCATACTCATAAATGTATACACTTTTAGAAAATTACAAATTTCAAAAGTAAATAATTCTGATTATTTCATTAAAATTAATAATTATTAATGGTCCAAAAATATATTCATCGCAACGTGTTCAAGGTTCCACATTCCATGCTATCGAGCATGCGTATAGTTTTCAGAAACAAAACAGCATGGTAAGAGAAGGAAGCCAGATAGACATGCTGCACTGACAAAGTCGACCAAAACGAAAAACAAAACCAAAAATAGGGCTTGAAATTAAAAAGCAACTTTACTGACAAAAATTTAGTTGGGAGATTAATATAATCATATTATATGATGGCTCGCGAAGGTTCTACCATACAAGTTTGTTTATACATGTTATCATTTTTCGTATCTCCATGGCTTTCAATGAAAAAAAAATCAGTGTAAACTCATTGTTAAAATGCACTTATGACATATAAATTTATTGCCATTTGAAGTGCAAATTGTATTGGAACTACAGAAAGGTATTATGTTTGACATTTTGCCGCGATGACGTATGATTTTCTTTTCCTGCACCCCAATACACAAAACGTCAACATTTGTACTTAATTATGTTAAATTCGTCTGAATGCAGACTATTATGTTAAGTATAATTAATTTACCGGAGAGTTAAGATATTTTGATTCTCAGAATTGATTTTACTTAATATTCCATTATAATTGAAAACCCTATATTGTATGCACGTGCTATTTTAGAATTCACGTGGTACAAGTAAACAGATCTAAGTTGTACGACCCTTGATTTTCCGGCAGATTCTAATTACGTTAATTTTGTATGAGGATGGAATATTTATTTTTCTCAATTGCTTAACTCAACGTTTTACCTTATTCTTGAATGATATATTGGGTAAATTTGAATGAAAAAGCACATGATTTGCAGCCGTATTGCCGCTTTAAAAATATATATTTATAAATAGCTTTTGTAAAAAAAAAAAGTTTTACACTTACCAGGAAGGGTGACTCAAATTTTATGTACCTTTCAAGAAAAAAATTAAATCCTAGCAAAAGAGTTAGAAGTATTTCATTAATGATCATGAATATCCTTTGTTTTTTGTTTGTTTTTTTTAGATTTATGAGAAATATTTCTGTGTCGTTAATATAACAGAGTCATCTGTTCTCTGCAACAAGTGTGCACATGTTTGTTATAAAAAACAAAAAAAATCTCAACAGTTCAAACAGTGCAACAATCACTGATAACCGTGTCACGTTCACTGATGAAGAATATCAACCCCCTCAGAAACTCTCAAAATCTGTACCCCAGAGCAGTCCTCCATCAGTAAGATTGGCAATTCCAAGTACCAGTACAGGTCATTCGTTTTGCTTTGTATGCAGAAAGACAGGGCCAAAACTCTTAGTGACACCAACATACATCCGTTTTAGGGCGTACGGCGTACATTTAAAATGATGTGTTTTTGACCCACCCAACCCCACCCCCTGGATCTCGGTGTTGTGCTAGTCTCTGTCAAAATGGTTAACTTTCCATTGACGCAATTGAGAAAGTAAAAGCAATTAAAGACTGGAGTTATTTAAACAGGACTTCAATTCTTGAGTTACTGCAGCAAGCAAGAGATGAAGTTATACGGAAAGAAAATTCAAGCTCGATTTTGATGATCCAGCAGGTTTTTCAAATCAGGATTACTTCAATCTTACAGGACTTGAATAAGAACAATTCGATGATTTGATGAATTCAGTGAGTAACATAAGATCAACGAAGTCCAGATCTTTTCGCACATGTATAACGATTCTTCTTACAAAGCTACGGTCAGGGCTGGACAACCATTTGTTGGCTACTCTGTTCAACATGAAAAAATTTCAGGTATGTTTATTTAATTTATTTTTGCAATTTTTTAAGTCCAAAACTTGGGAAACTTGGACAATGCTTTTACATGTTGTCCATAGTCACCTAAATATTTTATTGTAATTAATCATTGCTTCATTTTCTTACTTTTATATTCTAATGATCCTTTTTATTTTATAGCAAAAAGACAAAGATATCAAGTAAATGATTTATTTTTACAATAATTGAATATTCAGGACTATCTCTGAAAATTAATTATACATTTTAAAAAGTTTTATCGTTTCAGCAACTTAAAATTTCGCAAAATTCTAAGTTTCCGTCTTGAATATCATAAAATTGATAATCTAAACAACAATTTATTTTTTATAGATAAGAAGAGCCGTTCATTCTGCAAGAAAGGCATTGATGTCAGGATTCGTCCCTCAAAACCTTGGGTTTGCGCATGTCTGCACAGAGGAAATCAATCAGCAACATACACGGCCTCTTGCCCAGGAAATGTTTGCAAACATTTCTTCTACCCCTGCTATTTTAGTGTTGGATGGGACATACATCAATATTCAGTGGCAATTACACGTTCGGTAGAAGATCTTACAGTCTCTACAAACACCGTCCACTCTTAAAACCAATGATGATCGTCTCAACTACAGGCTATATTGGCAACGTCCTAGGCCAAAACCTTTCAGACAGGAAAAAAAAACGATTCTTCTATCCTGAGCCATTCTATTCAATCCAATACCGAACAAATCAAAAATTGGACAAAAGAAGATGTATTTTTAATTTTAAGTAAATGCAACAAACGTATTAATCATTTCGCTCCCATAATAATAAAAAAAATTAAACATTTAATGCAAAAACTTCTCTGATTTTGAATATGATTATGAAAATCTTTTTTAAAAAACTAAGCTGTTTTGTTTTTTCAGTTCATTATACTGTTTTCTGTAAATTCTTTACAGACTTAGATTAGCTATTCCAAACTAATTTCAGAATCGTTCAAGTTTCATATCATCTTGGTAGGTATTACCTTGGCGGATTACAGGACAACCGTTAAACAACATACAGATTTAGCGTTCACATGCATGTTGCCTATGTAAGACCAGCCAGGTAAGGACACAAACAACCAGCCAGCCCAAACTTAAATGTTGGGTGCTAAAATTAGATGATGCATCAAGTGTTAATGCTTGGGATGGTGGTGTGTGCATCGGAATTGCTTGAACAAGTCCACGGCTTGCACCAGGAGTGTCATTGATAGGTTGGGTTGTCGACATTCCTGATACAGGAAGGTGCTCGTGACTTTCAACAGGAGCGCCACTGCAATGTTGAGTTGTTATAGGGGCATCATCACAAGAACATGTACAACATGTTTTCGTAGAATCCTTCTAT
Organism: Saccostrea cuccullata; assembly: GCF_032062105.1. Lineage (NCBI taxonomy): Eukaryota > Metazoa > Mollusca > Bivalvia > Ostreida > Ostreidae > Saccostrea > Saccostrea cuccullata. The sequence continues at coordinate 38,635 of NW_026931371.1, read as the reverse complement.
TTATTATTAAAAAGAAGTTTTCAATCATTTTATTTGATTTCAGGGTTATATGCACTTGTTGTTTCATTATTTTTCCTCATCTCTTCATTCATCATCTTCCTCTCTTCTTTTACAATACTTGAAGGAAAATGATTTTTACCATAAGATTAAAATTTATATACTTTTACTAGCATTTTTGTAATATGCAACTTAAGGTTGGTCCCTACTCAAACGTGTCATCACAATTTATCGGATATGATTATCGATACGAAATGTTAAAACCACATCCGTCTTTACAAGTTCTACCGGGTTAGTACCGTTATTGGTTTAGTTATTATATAGCGCCCAGCATTTCCAGTTGGCACTTTTAAGATTACGTTCGTGTTTACCGGGATGCCAGGTTTTAAAGGCAGATTGTTAAAGACTCTCTGGTTAGGAAAATTGAAGGATTAGATAAAGGAAGAAGCAATCGAATAAACAAAACAGATTAATAACATGTGACGAAACAAGTGGTGTGCCAGTAAGTGACTTAGATTACAGTTATCATTATCATAGAGTTATGGCTGTGGCGGTGAGAATATTCATGCCGTTAGAGAAGAAGAAACATATTCGGTTTAGGAAGATGAGAAAATAAATCAGTGGAGAGTGGGCAGACATGTAGTTGAGCTTGGGGGTCCTTGCGGATGGTCTAAGCAGTTGTCAGTTATGCGGACAGCCACTGCAATTGTTAAATTGTGTAGTGGAAAACAAAATGCGGCCTTGCACATGTGGCCCTACTACTTGTCAAGTGCAAATTTACAGACTGTGGGCTAGTACTGAAGTGGCAACAGGAAGCAAACACCAGACTTCAAATGGCAGAAATGCATGGGATGTAAATACCAAACTAGCAGCAGGTAATCTGTATTTCATTACATGGTTTATTCACATATTCAAATTGGATCATGTGGGTTATTTTTATTTTAAGAATAGTAATAGTCAGTATATAAACCTGATAATGTGACTTGCTTTTTTGTTAAAAGCAAAGCACCTTTATTCTCAAACATACATATGCACACAGTGTACCTAATTATACACACACACATACAGAAAATAAACAAGGACAATCATGTCATATATTCACTTTCCGTGTTGACTTGTTTATAATTTGAGAACTCATTTCAGGAATAATAAATGGAGGATTTGCCGATTTGGTGAAACACATGTAAATTCACTTCTGGCTGCTTGAAACATACCAAGCGTTTCTCAGATAACTCTGAAGAATAGAGGAAGAGAGGTCGGGAAACAATTTGGACAAATGGCAGGGGAAACTTGTAATGAAAGTCTGCAGGAGGAGATGAGATTGTAATTGTTATATGCCATTTTCTAGCAATACATGATCATGACCTAGTTATATTTTAATTTGCAATTATTTTTTACAAAATTATGTCATTAATTAAAAATATTATTGTTTAGGAGTGAAGGGAGTCTGGCGATTATATCTGATGGTGCTTGGCAGAAGCGGGAAACCGGGAGAGCTTATAATAGTTTTACAGGTAAATGTACCAAGTATCAAAACCTATACATTGTAGAGACTAATTGTCACATGGACAATGGTGGTCCTCTGCTTTTGAGAAATCATTTTTTTTAGTTTATTAATATGTTTGAATAACTAATGTTTTACATTACCCCTCTCTTATGTCTAACCATTGTCCGAAGTCTGCATATAGCTCTCTCCTACTCGTGGCTGCTTGATTACCATAAAGTTTCGTAATTTTGAATATTTATCGCTATTGCGACATTGTATTCAGTCAATGACAATTTTTGTTTCCATCGCAATTGAAATCAACAATTGATATCAGCAGTATACAAAAAAATATTCCATTCACTATGAATGGGTATTGAAAGAATGCATCAAAGTTCATCATCTGACTATACTTTACTCGTATTAGTCAATATTTTAATGAGTTGCCAGTTTATATTCTCTTCTTGTTCAACCACTATAAAATGGGAGAGGATCGTACATTTTGGCCGTGGTTTGTGATGACAGTGTCTAACTTATATATTGGAATACAAGTATCTTTATTTTTACAGGACTTGCCTCTCAGTTGGAGAAAAATCGAAGAAAATAGTCCGTTTTTCAGTAAAGGGAAAAAAAGTAGGGTATGTGCAGCTTCCAAATTAAAGGGTAATCCGCCCAGGCAACATAAATGCTGTAAGAACTCAACTGGATTGGCGAAGGCTATGGAGCCTCAGCCTGCCATGGCCTGTGAGATGTTGGAGAAGATAGAGAATGTAGGGGGAAAGGTAAGTACATGCAGAACAAAAACAATCCATCAATTTTTAAAAAACTAATTGTACAATCAAATCAGTCAAAACATAGAATTTTTTTTTGGCTGTACAACATATTAAAATTTTTTAGGTAGATACTGTGATTATGGACAACGACTCAACTACCATGGCAAGAGTAAAAGATAATGTTGATCCCAATATGAGCAAAAGATCTGACAGTAATCACACGAAGAAGGGATTTACGGGTGCTTTAGTAGAACTGAGCAGCAACAATAAAGTTTTAAGTTGTAACATAACTTTATCTATGTCCTGTGCTGGTATTACTGAAGTAAAAGCAGTATTAAATTGTTTGTATTTGAGTGCATGCCTGAAAAGAAGAATGTTCAATGGTTTAGCCATATTTGTACATGTACGGACAAGTTTCAATTATAGATGAGTTGTCAAAAAATGCATTTAAATGATTTTTTTTTAACAAATTTACTTGTTATGTTTTATAATGCATGAAAATGATATTTAAGTGTGATTTTTTTTAAAAATATGTTTGTTACTGATATTTTCGAGTTGAATTTGTTTGATCGGCAAGGGGGGTATACATGATCTAGAAGGTGTAGAAAAATAAAAAGCCTGAAAAGTACTAAATTTTTTTTGGCTTTCTAGTTGCAACAGATATAAATCTAAAATTTTAAATGGAAAAAGAATGTGTTTATCCATTACTTTATGAAAAAATGTATAAAAATGACGATATTGTAAAAAATTTCAAAGCACCAAATTCATATCATATTCCAAAAAAAAGTTATATTATAAAATAAATATTCATATATGAGACTGGTTATGCATTTCCTACATATAAATGAATAAATAAATACATTTGAGAGTAATTTTGCTTTGATATTGCTTTTGATATGAGCCATACCGTAAATCTGGAAATTTTTACGTCGATTTTATTTTGCGAATTCGGGTCAAAATACTGTTGATTAATTTTCACGTTTCAAAATTTTGCGAATGACAACTGTTTTGTTTACATTTTCTTACTGGTAATTTATTTTTAAGAAAAAAATATTTTTGCGAATGAACTCGCAAATTTGCTAAAAATTTATCTACAGCAAAAATTTCCAGATTTACGGTATATTGAGCGTGGATGAAATAGTGTCGTGAAAGAAGGGGGTATACGTCATCGAAGCACTCTAATTTGAAAAATAACATGAAAAGTTATTTATTTTTTATGCTTTTTTTTAGATTAAGTGTTATTCTAATGATTCCAAAAGAAAAAAAATTCCATTTTAACCATTTAATCTCCTGTGTAGGGACCTACCTTAACTGTTTAAAATTGCAAGTCTGTCGGAAGGGACGTTAAATGGTGCCCCGTATTAAAGATTACAACCCCCTTCGCACGTTAAAGATCGTTTCTCTTGTTTTCGAAAAAGAGTAGGCTCATTGAGGTCCGCCGGAGGAACCCAAAAAATTACAAAACTCTTCGTACAGTAAATTCATACCGCCGAAATATGGCTGAGATATTGCCGACCAGGCGTTAAAAAGTAAAAATCATCAATCTTCCCTTTTTTACGCCCCTTCCCCGTCACTGGCAAAGCGAAAGCATTCTTTTACAATTGTACAAATTTCGCTCTCTGTCGCTGCAGCTCTTGTAGGATTCAAGTTCTTAAATCTCGTGACAAAGAGAAAGTTTATCTCACATTGTCTTTATTAGTGACTTTTTCCGATCAAAAGAGATATCTTCCCTTTATGCATAAAATGGCCCTGTACTTGTACTTAATAAGTCAACCATCACTCTCTATTTCCAATTCATATACATGTATCAAAATATAATAGATAACTGATGCTTTTATTTCAAAACTTCACCAGAATTTCGGTAAACCTCGTTTTGCGGCTAATTGTAGTCGGCGCGCTCGCGCAACGGATTTTGTTTAATAAATTTATCGCTTATACAGCATCGGGCTGGATATCCTTTACTAATCAAAGAACTGAAAGTACTGATGGGTGTTGATTTTCTGATGGTTTCAATTAAAATTAAGGAAGTTTGTTAGAATTAAATAAAAAAAAGAAAATGATACAATTATACAGAGTCAAAAGGGTAAAGTTTGTTTTGATCTCACCATAACCTTAGAATGATATGCCAAAAAGTATAAGACTTTTTCTCTGTTCAATTTTTAAAAATAAATTAATAGGGTATTTATCTGACCAAAAGTTTGTTTTAAACGGGCTATTGATAGCATAGTCATTTTTGCAACCAAATTTTCTCCCCATCCTCAGACCTCTCATAAAGACGTTAATTCTTAGTAGTGCTCAACCTCCCATGCAGAGTTGTCGTTCGTTCCTCTCTCAACCACCTCTGGTGAATGTATGAGCCTATGACAGTGAGTGAATAGTATTATTATTTTAAAATGTAACAAGGAATATTTTTTAAACACTGATACAAATGTATGGCAGCTTATAGCCATGAATATCAAGTCTTTAAAAAGAAGTTTAAACTCTTAGAGTCTAGGGTCATAACGTTATACTGGTAAATTTTAATTTGATACATTGGCGTCGGAAACAAATTGAAAAGGGGGGAGGAGGTAAGTGAAAAAAAAATCGAATCTGAAAAATCTTAACAAGCCCCAAAAAAGGGGGGTTTGTATCTATTGTCCAAACACGAAAATCCTTTTTCGAAAGGGGGGGGGGTGAGGGGATCAAACTTCTTTCAATACCAACTTTTGTTCTGTCAAACTCTACAGTTACTATACGTACCCTTCTTGGACCACACTGCAACGTGCCTGTTGAAAGTGGGGGCTAAACCTACGCTCCGATGTTTAATATGATGTCTATATGTTTTAGCCCCCCTCCCCCGAGAGGCTAATTCCAAAATTCGATTAAATTTAGGACTACTCTTGCACGAATTGTGGTAAGGCATATATGGATAAAAGGGGATCCGTATCCCTGGAAAATTCAAATTTATTTAAACTGACATAGTAAAATTACTACAGCTATGCCTTTGATCTCTTCCCTTGCAATTTGAGCCACCACCACCTATGAAAATTTTTCTGCATCCACCTAACAAAGGAATACAATCGGGCTCGGGCTGTCGACATGAATATAAGCGATAATGCTTAAATTATGAAGAAAATCGCAGTCATTTGAGTATTTTAATGCAGGGAGAAAATACTTTTGTGATATTGGGACGAGATGGACGCGCCGAATACAATTAGCCCGTCTTGGCGTTACAAACGATATTACGTATCTTTACCAGGCACTCTGCTGGTCGGAGATTCAACGAGACAGCCGAGCGTCTGGTTGAACGAGACTATCAACTCAGGTAGCCTCCTCCTTGTTCTCTGCAGGTCCAGGTGATGCTATAATTTTTCTTGATACAAAACAGATGAGTTCCGATTATGGTTTATAGAGACGTTCCTACATCATGCACAAGAACAGCCCACTATTGAAATCCATGGACTAATTTGTGGACACAGATGGCTATATACTTCATGTAATTGGGGCCTACTTTGCCCTAAGCAACGATGCTTCTATTACAAACATTTTTGAAAGGCAATAACGAAGCTAGATCCTGGCTTCGGTAATACAATTAAAGTTGTGGATCGTGGGTTTCATAATGCAGTTGATTTTTAAGGAGAGGCAGGATTTCCCTTAAAAATGCCATGATATATCAAAAGAAGCAAAGCAACATCCCAGGTAGCACAAAACGTTTTCATAACATTATATTCGGGTTGTAAGGATGTTATTCTAAAACGTTTTTGACATAACGTTTGAAAAATGTTTTTATAACGTTTTATCTAGGTTATAATGACGATTTTAGAAAACGTTTCTCAAAAACATTTTAAAAATGTTTTTCATAACGTTTGATACTGGTTGGACGGAAGTTTTTTAAAAACATTTTTGCATAACATTTTTAGAATAATTTTTATTACTTAAAAAGCATAGTAAAAAGTGTTTTCACATTCCATTGTTTGGGGGAAAAAATATTCTTAAAAACTACAGTATGATATTAAGAATATATTGCACAGTATGTGGTGTATTGTGTCACGTTTACTCAAATTTAAAAAACATTAAATTGAATTAAAATTGTAATTAATTCTAGGTGCAAATGTTACCAGAAAACATGAATATAACATTGTTTTAAAATGTTTGGAAAACATTGTTAAAACGTTATAGAAACAACAAACATCTATATAATTTAATTCTTAAAAAAATACATTTACTGATTTAGCATTTACTTTTTTGTTTGTTTGTTATTGATTACTAGGGGGTGTCTTTTAAAGCATATTGAGGGGGGGGTGGACAAAAAAAAATTTTTTCTTTAAATTCAGTTCTTCTTTTATTGTTTTATGCCACATTCCTAAAAGCATTGTGAAAAAATGTATTAAAAGCCGTTTTTAATGTATTTTTCTAAGATGTGATGTAGTTCAACAAAGTAAGGCAGTGCATTTTATTCACTTGTGTTGTTTCCTCCTTGATAATGTGTTTATCAAAAGTTAATTGAGTCGCACAGCGGGATGCCGTGGTTAGCGCTCGCTCCTTGCTGCAAACTATTTCCACGTGATCTATATAGGTCAACTTATCAAGATTTTGAAAAACCGGGCAGCATTCTTGAAAGACAAAGAACAGGATTAAGGTAATATTTTACATCATCGTATGGTATGTTGAATTTAAAGTAGTATTCAATATGTATACATATATTAAGAAATTGTATTATAGTAGTAAGTGTATGTATAAGCCTAAATCATTCCTTGTAAATGGTTGAACATTTCACTGATATTTGAACTGGGCGGGTAATTTGTTGTTTTTGAAGTAAACTGATCATTTAAGTTTATCATGATTGTGCATTTACATAAATGTTTTATGACTTGTGTCTAGTGTGAGTTTTCTTAATCAATGTGTACTTCATGTGTAGTATAATAACCCCAGGCTAAGAGATAGATTTTAAAATTGAGAGCTTCAAAACATGATTTGAATAGATCGAGTATGTTTGCGAGGGGGAGTGTGTGTAAGTGTGTGTGTGTGTGTGGGGGGGGGGGGGGGGGGCTTAACAAGTTAAATACTTCATTGAAAATGTTAAATGATTTGTATTTATATTCAGTATCATGTATATATTCACAATTTACAATTCTTGGAAATAAATACATGTATCATATTTCATTTACAGCGGCTGTTTGCAAAGACTTAAAATACCTTTTTAAAGATCACATGTAGTGAGAGGAATTTGACATAATAAGGTTTACTTAGGCACACCATGCTGGAGGGATTTACCAGGGTATTTATTCTTTAAGGTATGTTTGAAGTTTCCTGACAAGAATGTATTACAGAGATAGATTTATTTAGTATACAATATATATTTTATAGAACTTTTGCCCTGTCAAAAATAACAACAACAAAGTTTATTTTTTTTTATAAATAATTTTAGAAAGACTTTCCTTGTATTTATCGGATGTATGACTATATATAGTTTTAATTCTTCTAATGCATGGATATACATGTATACATGTATTTTACGAAAATGATTTGCGAGAATGATAATTCATTTTGTTAATTAAAGCATAGGCGTAGTCACAGGGGGGGCAGCGGGGGCACTAGCCCCCCCACTTTTAGATCTGGGGGGGCAAGAGTATGTCTGTGCCCCCCCACTTTTTAATGAAGAACAAAATCACAGCTATTTTTCCCCAACATTACGTTTACTATAGTTATATTGAAGAATTGTGGGAGGAAATTGGAATTGAAAGTAACTTGTCATGTCATTGAGAAAGTTGCCCCCCCCCACGAAATAGGATTTTCGACTTTGGGGAACTTTAAATTCATTTTTTTTTTTTTTTTTTTTTTTTTTTTTTTTTGCTTGTCAAAGAATTTCTGGAGTTGAGCCCCCCCACTTTTAAGTTTGGGGAACTTTCAATTTCTCTTTTTTTTTTTTTTTTTATTGTCAAAGAATTTCTGGAGTTGAGCCCCCCCACTTTTAAGTTTGGGGAACTTTCAATTTCTCTTTTTTTTTTTTTTTTTGCTTGTCAAAGAATTTCTGGAGTTTGCCCCCCCTTTTAAGTTTGGGGAACTTTCAATTTCTCTTTTTTTTTTTTTTTTTTTTTTTGGGTGTAAAATAATTTATGGAGTTGAGCCCCCCCACTTTTAAGTTTGGGGAACTTTCAATTTCTCTTTTTTTTTTTTTTTTTTGCTTGTCAAAGAATTTCTGGAGTTGAGCCCCCCCCACTTTTAAGTTTGTGACTACGCCTCTGTTAAAGTTTTTCTCTAAATCTTTGTTTTTTCAGAAGAATTAAAACAAAGAAGTCCAAGTGATCCAAATGCCAAAAGTGCCAAACATGATTTTCAAAGGAAGAAGGATATTGTGATTTTTTTTTTTTAATTTCAATTGTGACAAATCTTTTCTGTTAATAAGACTTTTATTGACTGTGCGGATGTTTACAACAGTTCATGGATTATATTTGTGTAAAAAATTTAAACTAATTAAAACTGTAGGAAGTACAATGATTTTTATATTGTAAAATATTTTTAAACGATTTAAAACATATAAGAAATGTTCTGAAAACGTTTTTAAAAACGTTTTGAAAACGTTTTCAAAAATGTTTTCAAAACATTGCAGGACAATGTTTTTGAAAAACGTTATGATAACGTTTAAAAAACCATACAAAATAACGTTGTAATAACGTTTTAGAAAATTTTTTTATAACATTTTGAAAACGTTTTTATAACGTTTTAATAACGTTGTTGTGTTACCTGGGATTCAACAAAGGAGCCGCGCGGGTATGTTAAGGCAGAATTAACTCTTTTTAATAACGTGTAACACTAATTAATCGGAAAAGTCATGGATAAATCTTTTGTTATCATTATGCATTCTATAGACGTCAATGAGACACATACTTCAAGAGGCACTACATCACGACGTCATCTCGTGACGTCTATAATTAGAAAAAAAGTGAAAAGTTAAACACTACCCCGGCCATAATTAATTTCAATTTGTAGTCATAGTTATATAAAACATCTCTGTACCATGAAAAGTGCTGCTAGAATCCTACTGTCCTATCACTGAAATACTTATTCAACACTTTCGGAGTAAACCTTCCCAAAATTTTTACATTTTGTTCATAACATCGAAAAAATGCATCAATTCCCGTAAACCATACGATTCTAGCAGCACTTTCCAAAAACAATAGAATAAGAACTTAAGATAGAAACAAAAATTTAGTTTCAAAGTGTGCGGTGTAGTGTTGAACTTTTGCATTTATTTTTTTTGCTACGAACGACAGAGGAAAGGCTGATCGGCAAGTAAACACTCTTTCTGCTTTTATTTTACGAAGAAACTGAAGAGTTATGCATGTATTAGCATACCTTATTCATAAGCTTTATTCCCACATGAATCACACATAATATTCATTCTAAATGCTTTTTAACTCCGATTTCTTGTGTGTATTTACATGAATTCTCGTTACATTTCACTTAAACTCTGCCTCTGCAAGATCAACAGTTATGACGTCACGGGTTTTGTATTTTACCCCTGTGATAAATACAGAGACCCAAAAAGGACAAAATTCCGTTTATATAATGCATCTGCACATTTTGATCCAATTTACGACCCCAAATCAATGTTAGATATCGATTTTAAGAAATTATTATCTCTGAAACTTGCCCCTATATCAAGTCAACATTGCAGTGGCGCTCCTGTTGAAAGTCACGAGCACCTTCCTGTATCAGGAATGTCGACACCCCAACCTATCAATGACACTCCTGGTGCAAGCCGTGAATTTGTTCAAACAATTCCGATGAACACACCACCATCCCAAGCATTAACACCTGATGCATCATCTAATTTTTCTCCTGCGGCTTTTTATGAGGCTTGGGTAGAGTCTTTTCAGCCGGTTGATCTTAGCCCGATTTTTCCACATTTATAGCACAAGTCTTTCTTGGAACCCTGTTTGCAGATGTAACAGGGAGTGGTCTTTTCGGTTTTCATAGGTACTTCAGTGTTTGAGGACTCTCCTCCTTGATCCTGGATACTGGTCCCTTTTCCCTTGTCTTCTAATCGACTTACTTTACCATCCAGTCGGGTCATTTTACTTTTCATGTAACCTAAGTCAATCGCCACTCTCCCTTCAAATTGATCTTGTTTCTCTGCATGTAATTTACAATAATTTCATTAAAAAATTTATTCAGATTCAGAATATGCCGAGTGGTACCCAGCGTAGGAATCGTTGTCTAGCTGTACGGCAAACACAGGCTTGTACAGCGTCTTCCAGGACCGAGACCGCCATAAAATAAAATTCCTATAGGCCTGATTTCTGAATTTGGAAGGGCTAAATGTAGAATGTTTTTTGGTTCCGTAGCTCTAATTCAAAATATTGGCAACCTTCCAATACATCATGCCTCAAGCATAGATTACGAAATTCTGGTTTAAAGGTGATGCAAGAAGGTCGCCCACAGCAGATGTTCATGCGAGAATCATCCAAAATTTGACATCTCTGACATGAAACACAAACCTGACCAGCATCACGTTGCTTACCCACTAAGAATGAAGTCGGGCTCTGCTCGGATGGCTGCCTTTAAACTTTCCCGAACTTCACTCTCTTTCATTCTGTCTACTGCAACCTACATAAGAAAAATTACTTATTTATACTAATGTAACCTTCAAATGTAAAATTTCATTACATTGAATATTCTTATTCTAAAAAAAACCTCTTAGGATATGTGGTCTATACTTAAACCATAAATCTGATGCCATTTGAAATAATACTTAATACATGTATAATCTTTGGAATGTATTCGTGACTGATAATTTCTGAACAAAATTATGTAAATAGGTGAAATTCTGAATTACAAATTAAAAATGAAAATATTTCCTATTCATACAGTGTATAAAACATACCAACAATGACTCAGTCTCATGCACATCAACTCTATTTTCAGACATGACAGGAAGTTCAAGGCGCTGATTTAAACTAAGGCCTTCACCATCTGCTGGCTGATATCTCGCACTGTTCATTGCATATGGATGATGACGATTCAGTGACCAAAAAAAATTTGAAATGTATATCATACAAATTTTATGTATTTTGGTTTGAGACGTATTATTGTTGCTAAAAGGATTTAGATGAGACATTTACCTGTCCAGTAGAGGAGAGCTTCAATTGGCAGCAGGGATTTACACAGCTTGTGATTTACCTGTCCAGTAGTGGAGAGTTTCAATTGGCAGCAGGGATTGACACAGTTTGTGATTTACCTGTCCAGTAGAGGAGAGCTTCAATTGGCAGCAGGGATTGACACAGTTTGTGATTTACCTGTCGAGTAGAGGAGGACTTCAATTGGCAGCAGGGATTTACACAGTTTGTGATTTACCTGTCCAGTAGAGGAGAGCTTCAATTGGCAGCAGGGATTTACAGTTTCTGATTTACCTGTTAAGTAGAGGAGGACTTCAACTGGCAGCAGGGATTTACACAGTTTGTGATTTACCTGTCCAGTAGAGGAGGACTTCAATTGGCAGCAGGGATTTACACAGTTTGTGATTTACCTGTCGAGTAGAGGAGGGCTTCAATTGGCAGCAGGGATTTACACAGTTTGTGATTTACCTGTCGAGTAGAGGAGGACTTCAATTGGCAGCAGGGATTTACGCAGTTTGTGCATCCCAGCTTTTACACTTCCCTCTATTTTCACAAGGACAGCATTTTTATTAATAGATGTACACGTTTTATTTGAAATGTACAGTAATAATCATATTTTTATTAGATCGAATGAGCTGAAAGCTTAAACTAATTCAGCTTCTCAATACGAAATAAGCCAACAGATTGCCAAATGTAGAAGCAGGATGTTTTTGCTGTGCAACAGGATGAAGAATACTACAAGAGAAACCGCCACACAGGGTATCATCAATTTATCCTGTGCCTTGGGTATCGGCGTGAGGCGTGTCATCCTAAGTTGCTGTGTTTGGGTCATCCAACATAAATATCCAGATTTGTATGTCCAGTGCATAGGCTACTACGCTGTCTATTACTATCTGATTCATAATTAATATTTTTTTGTGATTTTTAACCTAGATAAGGTTGGACCATATTTTGAAGGTCTTGGATTAAATATTTTCCTAATCTTTTATAAGGAAGACCTGTTATATTGGAAATCATCCCCCAAAATCTCGAATCTACAAAGTAAGACCCCCAACATAAATTAACATTCCGCTTGATACGTTACAAATAAAATAACATACCCAGATTTTTGATTGCTCCATGTCCCAAGGTGCATCAACGTTTTCACAAATTATGATAAATGCTGCTCGAGAAATTTTGAGGGACAGAGCAGAAATTAAAATTATTCACTTTTTCACCGACAATGCCTGATGTTATAAATCATACAACCACAATTCTGATGTTAGGAAATGGACTCAAGGATTACAGTGTCTTCTTTTAAGTGAGGCACAAAAAAAGATTAAAAGTATAAGCATCTCTATCGTGTAGCTAATATTACTTTGAAGAATTTGAATGAGTAATTTTTCACTTTAGTTTATACATTCTGCTTTCAATCGGGGTATCTAACGTGACGTCACAATGAGGCTACAGCGACGTTAGTAAAAGTAAAACGATATAGGGCACCGTGAAATTCAAATATTGAGCATATTTTTGGTGCTTCCAAAAATATAAAATGTAAATATAAGGAATGTTTTTAAGTTTTGTGTGAGTTACTGGTGTGTGAATCACACAGACTTGTCATGTAGGCATATTTCATGAAGCGCTAGCAACATTCCTTAAATAATTTCATTCCATGTCTTTCAAAAACTGACTAATTCCATTATCTGATCGTAATTCTATTGTTTAGAGCCAAACTTTTATACATTTCGTAAAATTATATTGTCAAAAATACATTGTTACTATGTATATGTAGTGTACTTAAAAAAAATATCTATCTTACTTCATGCTGTCAAATATGATTAAAACTAGGTAAATATATGATAATATAATTAACGCTAATTAAATACCGGGTATTGTATTTTTTTACTTTGAATTTTATTATTTCGCCGTCACCGCCATAGCTGTGATCTAACACTAGCTACTCCCCCATACTGTTTAGCGACTCCCTCGCGTTACCCTTTGTGTACGGTGACCAAGGCCCTTCTAATGAGAAATAAAGACGCTGTCAACGTTTAAACACAACCTGATTTCCAAATTAACAACTAGACAAAATTCTCAAATCTTCCTACAGTGAGGATTATGGATATGAACTGAAGACTGACTCTATGGTAATTTATTGTTGGACAATATATAAGATAAATTCCCAAACCTTACATGTGGCAATCTAATTTCAAAGCCTGATCTGTTTAAAGTTTTAATTCTGTGAATGATTTATAAAGTTAAAGTGAACTGTGCTGATGTAATTCAGACGTACAAAGCATGTGGTAAAGAAAACTAAAGTATATTTACTTATTTTAAACTCTCTTCAGTTTCGTTTTAAAAGCCCTAAACGTACGGAAAGGAATATTTGATCTTAAACACTGTAATTTAAAGTATCATATTTTTGGTGAACGCTAATCTTCTCCAAGCTTTGAGCATGCAGGAATTCCAGCTCTTGTGCTGACTAGGGAGCTTTATAAGAAGTGGAAATCGGGTAGCAGGAGGAAGTTCTCCGAAGTTTTTATCAAAATGGGTAGGGTCATCATCACGATCACCATCATCATCTGTGAAAATTCTGGGTAGTTCTGCGACTTCCTCTGTTTCTCTTCTCTCGTACTTCTTCTTACTTTTCTGATCTTCTGTCAATATTTCCAGTTTATATGTGGGATAGTAAAGTGCAAGCGATTCAATCTGATTAAAATCAGATCCTTTGATCCGCTCACATAGATCGCTACACAAGTATCTGAAGAAACTCCATTCAGGGTCATCTCCTGGTGACCTTTCTAATAAAATAATTCATGAAAATTTTGACTAATCAGAGAGATCGTACTTAAGCGACATTCGGGTAAACGTATATAGAAGTGAAAGTAGCTGTGTAAGAGATCTTATCAAAACAAAGTGCAAAAAAGCAAGACAAAAGCAAGAATTTATTATATTACTGTACAGAAAAGTCTCTGGTCCTTCTCTCGACAGGGTACAGGAACTAGGTCAGGATTTTCCCATTCGTGTATCATCGGGTCTTTCCCCTCTGTAACTTAATTCTGAGATACTTTCCAATTCTCCTAAGTGAACGTTTGATTGGATAATTGAAAGGTCACCAGGAGATGACCCTGAGTGGGGTTTCTTCAGATCCTTGTGTAGCAATCTATGTGAGCGGATCAAAGGATCTGATTTTAATCAGACTGCAAGCGATTCAACTGCAAATTGCAGAATCTAAAATTGCTAATTGTAACTTGGACAAAATCGATTTATTTAAATACTCAACAATTTGACTGATAGGATACTTCCTTGTGGTACACCCATTTCTTGGTCAAAACTATTTGAGAATGTAGACCCTAACCGTACTTTAAAATTTCTATCATTTAAAAAAATTTGGATAAAAGTAGGTAAATTTCCTTTCAAACCGATATTAAAAAGGTCTTTTAAAATACCATATAGTTTTGTTTTGAGATTTCATCTATTACCACATCCGGGTCTATCAGAGCTGGTAAAGTTGTAATGATGGTCCCGGGCGCTTGCCGCATACTTTTTTTATTGTTGCCACCCACTTGGCATCTATGGTCCTAAAACCTGCAAGAATTTTTTATATATTTTTTCTCTATGCAAATTATGATTTTTTTATCTTATTTTTTTAAGAGGAGACAATAATTTAAATCCGTACCCAGATGGCAAAGGAACTAAATACTTTTTTTTTTGATTTTTGAAGAAATATATGTACAATGTACTAGTTTTCTGTTTGTTCCTTTTTATAAACCATGAACTCCTAACTGAACTCTTTATTTGTTACAGTTCAAATTAATTTTTAAAAAACCCATAATTTTACTAGTATCACCTGTACTCTTCAGGGGCAACGGTTAATCGTTTTTCTGTTACCTCAAAGCTCCCTTAAAAAAAAGAATTGTATTTCTGTATGTAATATGCATGTGCATATTTATTGTTGACATATATATGTATTAAAGTTCAATTGTTTCTTCACTCAAACAAGGTGGGCGTATTAGGCGGGGAGAATGCCTATAGCGCGACAGATAAGAAGTGAAAAAAATTTAATCTTAATTATATCTAAATTTTATGTCATATCTCATCTTGTATTGAAATATACTAAATGTAAAATCTCTCTAATTTACAAAAATCTCACAATCTCATGAAAATATTTGCCTATGAAAAAGCATACACAGACTTAAAAGAACAAAAACGATCATTTTTTCATACTTTAACAAACTTTTTCAATGTGAGTTGGTCTTCGCTCCATTTTTTTTTAAAGATAATCCTAAAAGTTTGCGATAAAATACATATTTTTTGGTTTACAAAAGGGAAGACTTACCATACCTTAAAAATACACTTTTATGACAAAATATTCGCATCGTTCCGAGGGATGTGAAGCGAGTGCCGAGGAATGGATTACATGTAACATACACGAACTTACCAACTTTCTTGTCATGAACAATTTCCTGTTCAAAGTACAAAACAGTGTCTTTAGGTGGGGCAATACCAGACGCCTCTGGTATTGTCATGCGATTTGAACGCTTTTTTTTTTGCTCTCGTGGGCGTTGTTTTCTTTTTTCCTATGGAAAATGCCTCTAAAATCTTGATGAAATTCGCTGTGCTCTGTGAGTGTTCTAACTCCTTCAATGCAACATTTTCACTGCATGGTGAATATTTCGATCTTAGGAGTCTTTTCCCGTGTTTGCTTCCAGCAAAACGAATCTGAAATACATATTGAAACTTAAGCGAGAGAGAGAGAGATGAAAGAGTTTACACGTAACATGTACAGTAAAACTCGGTTATAGCGAAGTCCTGGGGACCTGTGAATTTAATTCGCTATATCCGTAATTCGTTATATCCGTATAACGAATTCATATAACCATATATAGTGAATTCGCAATATGCATGTTTTCCTTCAAGTATTAAGTACCATTTATGTTTGGAAGTAAATATTACAAAACCTACATTCGATAACTAAAGTTTTATTAAGAATTGAATTTTATATACAAATGCTAAAAGAAAATAAAGGCAGTTCAACTCATCAAATTTTGAGATGTTTGAAAGTTCGTTATAAAAGATGTTAATTTCATTATATTTAACCTCAACGGTACTCAAAATCAGTTCACTATATCCGTAAATTCGTTATATCAGAGTTCGTTATAACCGTAAAATTTTACAAAGATTTGTAAAGAGTTTTGCCGGGGACTCAAAAACTTCGCTATATCCGTGAATTCGTTATATCCGTGTTCGTACTAAACGAGTTTTACTGAAACAACTTTTTAAAAAGCTTGCCTGACTTTGATCAATCAATGTCTGCATGAGGAGTATATACAACTTGTTGTGGGTTTAAAATATGTCCTTGCTCTATATTTTGAGAATCTTGTGTAAATGAAATCTTGATTTTAAGGTAGTCCGATCCTAAGGTTTATAAAATTAGCAGTTAAGTAATCAAAAATACTCATAAAAGTATCTCTGAATCCACAAAGATATGTAAATTTATCTACAGTATATCTTTAAAATTCAAGGTTAAAGTAAATCATATTATATAGGGAAAATTGTCAAATCTCCAATATTTTTGCAGAAAAAGCGAATTGGAATATCAGCAATGCATTTTCTAATTGCAAATAGATCAACAAGTATATTTCAGGATAAAAAACAATAGGTATCCAGGCATTTAGGGAAATTGTCATGATTTTTATACTTATTTGGTATTTTTTGTCTTCTATTTCCGACAGGAATTCTATAATATGATAAAATTTGATAAAACCGCGAAAGGTGTTAATTGCTTTGAAGTAACTCAGGTGTGGCCGGTTTAGAGGGAATAATTACTGTTAATTATGAGCAGTTGGGGCCAGTATGGCCGTTCGGAATACAGAATAGACAGTATCCCGACGACACAGAATTTTTTTTAATGAATTTGTTAAAGTGCAAGGGACTAAAATTTATAGACGGAATGGACAGAAGACCGGAGTACTCAGAGTCCGGATTAGACAAATTTTACTGTATTATTTTTTTCCCCCTTTTATAGGTTACAAATGTCAACTTTTATAAGACCTTTTCCAAGACTTAAAAATTAATATTTACATTCCGTGTATTTTTCCTTATGATATCCCTTTGAAATCCACGACATTCAAATTTCTATAACACACGCGAAACTTTGTCACCTCACGTTAGAATACACAGTAGGAACTATATGCATTTTCTATAATCTAGGAACACCAAACTGTACAATGTTTTGACTCAATTTAATTAAAACTATAATCCTGTTAAATTAACGTAAAAATACTACAAATGTGCGTTTAAAATTAATTTTTCACTTTTTTTCCTCGCAATGTTTGTTTGCGTTTTTTAACTTTGCAACGCGAATAACGCGCGGTATTCAATTTGTCGGCACGGCCAGGTGTGTTTTAGGACGGAAGACAGCCAAAAATATGAATTCAATGCTTAATTGAATCTTATAAAGATGAATAAAATGAAAATTGTTGCATGAAAAAATGTCATTTTAAAACTTCATTTTGATGCATTTCAATTTAAATATTAATTTTTGGAGTTATCCTTCCTGGCTGAGGATCAGATATCCTTAATAAACTGTTGAAGAATCATCTGTACACGGAGTATATACAACTTGTGGTGGGTTTAAAATATGTCCTTTATATTTTGAGAATCTTGTGTAAATGAAATCTTGATTTAAAAAAAACTGTTGAAGAATAATCTATACACTGCATTTATTAAAGAATTGTAAATGTTGGCAAACTCAGGATTTTTTTTACTGACTGATAAACGTAGTTCATCAAAGTACTAAGAGTACTGAAATGATTTATTAAAATCCTTCAGAAAATTACATCGTAATTTCAAGAAGAAAAATGTATCATTATCTTATTTTGTGACAGATACTTATTGGCATTTATGGCATACTTAGTAGAAAAAGGAATGTGGATCAGTTTTTCTCTAAGTAAAGGCTAAAAACTTTTTATAGCTTAAACGTCGACTTGAATGCCACAGCAAATGTTTTCTTTTAACGTATAAGATCTTGAACAAAATCTCCTTCACATGAACACAAGATATGTCTACTAATATCGGGGCACAATTAATGTCCATGGGAATTCCAATAGATTGCAATAATTTAATTTTAGTTGCAACACGTCATTTGATTGGTTTAACGGTTTTATCCATTTTGTATAACATAACTTGCCTACGTCACAACGCGTTACGTCAAAAACGTATCACTCCGCTTGACGTTAACTTTGAAAATATGCGATATTTGAAGCCTTTTCCCGAAGGAAAAAATTGTTTCATTTTCTAAATTGAAATTAGATTATAAGGAATGAAGCTCATTTCAACTTATGTTATACGATATAACATAACTTGGGGCAGTTTACGCGGTTTATGAAGCGTAAATTGTATATAATATACAAGAAATCAAATTGGTGTGGCCTTAATCCGGCATTTCTAATATGTAGTTATTATTCAATTAACTTGATTGAAATTATGTATTGATCTTTCAAAGGTTTAGTCACTGGCTAGGTCGTCATGCGGCGACGATCCTGGAGAAACTGATGACTTGTTTTGAAAGATGCTTCTCCCCGAACCTCACCAGTATTAAGACAACAGATGTTTTAACATCACAGAGTTGCTCACCCCCACACCAACACCATCAGAAACCACTCTAAGCCTCATGTTTTCAAGATAACGGCACATGAGTCCGGAAAAGCCATTCTTGTGTGGAAAGAGTGGTCGACGGATAAGGTGAATAAACACTTGCCAAGGTTTCATGCTATATGCCAAATTTGGTTGAAATTGGTTCAGTGGTTTCAGAGAAGAAGCTGAAAATGTTCAAATGTTAACACACGACGGACGAAAACGGAAAGCAATTTAGTCAGGTGATCTTAAAATGTGAAAAGTTTACATACAGACGGGCAGACAAACGACGGATAAAATGTGATCAGGAAATCTCACTTGAGCCATTGGCTCAGGTGAGCTAAAACATTAATACATTATTGAAATTCATTATGTTATATCATCGGTTTTGCCTTTAACGTTAAAACTTTGAATTGTTTATTTATATATCTTAGAAATGGAATACAACCACGGACTATATACTCAAGACAGAGGTCCGCGGAGCTCCCGATGTCGTTGAACCAGCTTTTCAGGAAAACGACGAAAACATCGAGAAGCTGGAGAGTGATGTTCGCTCTAGCTTTAGATATTTCACAAAGGACCAACAACCACCTTACTCCAGACATGATATGGAATATGGATGAGACTGGGATCAGTTTGAGCATCGCCCAACCTCTGTTGTTGCCAGGTAGGGAGCCAGGACCATTCCAGGGAGGAAAAGAAATCAGGGAGAACGTTACCATTCTTGCCTGTGTAAATGCTCTTTGTGATGTCCTACCTCCAATGTGCACCGTGAAAGGAAAGACACCACGGTGCCTGGAGACTTTTTCCACCCTTGACTCTCCAGCTGGAACCCTCTGGACCTGCCAGGAAAGGGTCTGGATGTGCGACATCCTAGGACAGAAGTGGTTTTCACAGGTATTCCTCTCAAACATCGGTTCGAAGCGTCCCCAGCTGTTGATCCTGGACTCCCACTCTTCCCATGATGTCTTGGGTCTTCCTCAGGAGGCCGTGAGAGAAAAAACCAAATTCTGGCCATGCCTCCCCATACATCTCATCACCTTCAGCCTTCGGATAAATGTGTCTTTGGACCATTTTCTCGAGCCTACGACAAAGCTTGTACCAACTTGCTGACTGAGCATCCAGACCTTGTCATAAACAAGACAACATGGCCAAGGGTGTTTAACACAGCTTGGACTGCAGCCTTCACCAAAGACAACATCATCAGTGGTTTGAGGGCGACTGGAATATGGCCCCCAAATCCATCTACCATCCCAGAGAGTGCTTTTGCTCCTTCCCTGGCTTATGACGTACCGCTTGATACAGTTTCCATCCCCATTTCTTCTTCTTCAGCGGCAGCCATCTCCGTTCCATCTTCTTCAGAAGCAGCCATCTCCGTTCCTTCTTCTTCAGAAGCAGCCATCTCCATCTTTCTTCAGCGGCAGCCATCTCCATTCCTTCTTATTCAGCCATGCACATTCCTTCTTCTTTGGACTTGCCCTGCCCTGTTGTACCTGAGTAATCTTCTACTTTGGTGACCGAGCTACTGAAGACTTTAATTCCGATCCTTATCTGTTCCTCCGGGCAGATGCTGTTGCGATTCACCCCGAGGTTGGAGCTGATGCACCTGACATCGGTATTCCTCTTCCAGATGTTCTTTCCCTCCTCACCTCCTTGGGGAATGGCAATTTGATTCTGACAGAGGATGAAGCACAACCATCTGCCAGGGATGCGGAAGTGGAAAGTATCTTTTCAGTTCCTCCTATCAAATCCAAAAATGAAACAAGAGGCCCATGGGCCACATCGCTCACCTGAGCACAAAGGGAAGGAAAAAGTAGAAAATGGCTTTTTATTGTAAAGTTTAAATCCAAAAGTAGTCCCAAGACCAATCATGGATTTGCTATTTTTTAGAAAATGATTTTAAAAGAATTTTCCTATATATATCTTTAAAACTTTGGTCGGCCATTTTGGCCCCGCCCTACCCCCGGGGGTCATGATTTGAACAAACTTGAATCTACACTACCTGAGCATGCTTCCATATAAACATGATGAATTATGGCTTTGTCATTCTTCGGAAGAATTTTTTTAAAGAATTTTCCTATATATTTCTATGTAAAACTTTGGTCGGCGATTTTGGCCCCGCCCTACCCCCAGGGGTCATGATTTGAACAAACTTGAATCTACACTACCTGAGCATGCTTCCATATAAATATGATGAATTATGGCTTTGTCATTCTTGAGAGGATTTTTAAAGAATTTTACTATATATTTCTATGTAAAACTTTGGTCGGCCATTTCGGCCCCGCCCTACCCCCGGGGGTCATGATTTGAACAAACTTGAATCTACACTACCTGAGCATGCTCCCATATAAATATGATGAATTATGGCTTTGTCATTCTTGAGAAGAATTTTAACGAATTTTCCTATATATTTCTATGTAAAACTATGTCGGCCATTATGGCCCCGCCCTTCCCCCAGGGTCATGATTTGAACAAACTTGAATCTACACTACCTGAGGATGTTTCCCCATAAGTTTCATCTTTCCTGGCAGAGTGGTTCTTGAGAAAATGATTTTTAAAATATGCCACCAAATTTTCATTAATTCGCAATTATCTCCCCTTGAATGAGGGCGTGGCCCTTCATTTGAACAAACTTTAATCCCCTTCACCCAAGGATACTTTGTGGCAAGTTTGGTTGAAATTGGTCCAGCGGTTCTTGAGAAGAAGTCGAAAATGTGAAAAATTTACAGACAGACAAACAGACGGACGCCGGACAAAATGTGATCAGAAAAGCTCACTTGAGCCTTCGGCTCAGGAGAGCTAAAAAATGTCAAAAGTCGATCACTCACGACACACCGATTACTGACAAGCGAAGAAGTAATCGAAAGCAAGAGAATGAAATTAGTTGAAAAGGAAAAAAAAGAAAAGGAGAGAGCAGAAAAGAAGATGAAAGCAAAGAAGAGTTAAACAAGAAATTACTATTGAGAAAAACTTGACTGGAATATATAAAGGATATCCCATGATTTGTAGTTGAATATGATTTTTATCCAATGAGGTGTGTTATTTTATCCCAGAGCCTTGGCGATGGGATACAGAAATGCACACCGATTTAAATACAATTCAAATCCAACAAGACGTCATGGGATTTTTTTTTATCCCATGTTTAAAACTTTACAATTAATGTTTGAAGTTTTTTTATAGGACTTCACAGGGCTTTATTTAACTTCATCTTGATGTAAAATCATTGCGACGTCGTAACTGCACTGAATTGTAGTACATATATATCAAACAAGAGGCCCATGGGCCACATAAATATGATCAACCATGACATTGCTGTTCTTGAGAAGAAGATATTTAAAGATGTTTCATATATATTCCTATCTAAAACTTTGATCATCCATTGTGGCCCCATCCTACTTCTGAAACAAATTTGAATCTACACAACCTAATGATGCTTCCATATAATTATGATATATATATGACCAACCATGGTTTTGCTGTTCCTGAGAAGAACATTTTTAAAAGATGTCATTCAATTTTCACTAATTTGTAATTATCTCCCTTTGGGCGGGGGTGTGGCCCTACGTTTGAGCAAACTTGAATCCCCTACACCCAAGAATACTTTGTGGCAAGTTTGGTTGAAATTGGTCCTTATTTTTGTTTTTTGAGAAGAAGTAAAAAATGTGAAAAGTTTACCGATAGACAGAAGGTCGCCTGACAAAATGTGATCTGAAATGCTTACTTGAGCCTTCAGCTCAGGTGAGGTGAAAATACCCAAAATGAACCACTGTATAAAGCATAAACATGGGATAAATATACGTGCAAGGCTGCAACTCCCCAATTTTCATGTAAAAAGCTAAAATGTTTAAAAAAGTAAATACTGTGTACAACTGAAAAAGTATTTTTTAGCATCACATACTCAAGTGCTCAGTTTTTTTTTTTTGCCTACATTATCAAAGATAAAGTGGCATATAGTTTTAACTTATTAACCTATTGATTAATCTGTCTGTTTTTCCACAAAAGATTTACACTTGCCAATAGTTTTCAATAAGTTTGAGGTATGTGCATGACTTTTAATGTTTTCACAGGTTTATTTCTGATAAAAAGACCTTACGTTTCATTGTTTTCTTATTTTACCTTTGGACCTTACAAAATTTTTAATTACCAACTTTTATATTGACCAGGATACGGTTGCACAAACGTTAGTTAAATTACTTCCCATTTCGTGCCGTAACTAGCCGTTAATTTTTTAACGACGAGTTACGTAACTGACAGTTAAAAATTTGTTCGAAAGTCAATTAAAAATAAATTAGCTAACTAACATTTAATTGATGTCTTATAGTTAACTCTCTGTTAAATCGTTCTGCACGCGCGCGTCCCCGTACATACGCCGAGAAAAAACAAAGTTTGCTAGTGTAAAGCGAGAGAGGAGCAGCAACTGGTTTTTGGCAGAAATATCTGTGTTAACAGATTTCGTAGAAAAAAATGAAGAGGTACTCAAGGCCAAACAGAGCAATTCAATAACAAATGCCAAAAAGAACAGCAAATGGGCGGAGGTGACGGAACTGATCAATGCGATGGGGGTCCACCGCAGGTCGATCCAGCAAGTAAAGTTCAAATAGGGAAATCTACAACAGGGGGCCAAGAAGACATTTACGGAGGCCCGTAAGCATGCAAGGAAGACAGGCGGTGGACCTCCACCCAAACCCCCTACTGCCGCCGAGGAGAAGATAATAGAGATATAAAGGACAGGCCCAATTTCTCGGGGATTGCTGGCGAGTTCGAGTCCTCCATGCCAGGCACAACAGGTATAACGATAAATATTACATAGAAAGGACATAAATATGTAAAAAGTCTCGGAAATATATTTATAGCTATATTAAACTGAAATATCTGTAGTGCATAGACTTCAAATGTTTACATACGTATGCTTGTTTACATTCGGCCGATTAAATGATAACGTCATATTTCAGATAGCCTAGGCCTACAAGTTAGAACTTACTTAAACTCGATAAGCCTAATTGATGTTCAATGTAAACAGACCGATTTATTAAAAAATATGAACCTTACGTACGATTTCTTTGATCCTAATGAACCCTGTATTCAAAGTTTCTTTAGCAAATCACTTGCTTCGTGCAGCAGTGGTCAGTGGATGCTCCAACTATGCTATCCTTTAAAAGTACTCAATCATGGAACATGCGTAAAATCCATAGATAAAATGTATCTGTAATGTAGTTGAATCTGTAGAACACAAAACAGTATAATCCTTGCGCTTAACCTTTTTTTGAACGTGGGTTTCCCGACAACGTGGAAACTCATTCAAAATGCAGAGATCATGACGTCATAAGTGGGGCACTAAATAGGGTGCTGGATACGCTATACACACACACTGTGGGGAGTTGGTAAATATTGGGAAGGGTGGGTATCTTTGTTTAAGCCGGGGTTCTGGGGGAATGTTAAGCAGAAAAAAAACGTGCCAACAATTTTCTTTCTAGCAACCTTTAAAAAGTTTCAAAAATTATTTTAAAATCAGAAATTATCTTTTCATGATTCAAGGGAGGGGGGTCTTTCTTACTCTTAACAGAAAACAAGGTTTGATTCAATATTTATATTACAAGTAGTATATATCCTTACAGCATTCTTTAAGCAAAAAATATATTAATCATAATAGGGTAAAGGGGGGGGGGGGGGGTCGAATCAATAAAAAACTCGAAATTCTAAAATAAAAATTTCAGCAAAAATGTCCGTATCTTCTGTTTTAGAAGATATACCCTGCTCTTCGAAGTCCGTCTCCACAACTGTAGATCGCTTAATTTTCGCGACACCTTATTTTCGCGAGATAGTTATTGACTCTTTATTAGCTAGACAAAATTTTCACGAATTGTGGTCATTGCTCTATATAATGTTAAGGAATACTATTACACGCGAGAATAAAATTTTCGCGAGCACATTGTCCCGCGTAATTACGCGAAAATAAAGTTCTCGCGAACAAATAGTGATTTACAGTACCTTATTCAAGTCGACAATACAGGATTCAAGCGAGGAGCAAGCAGAGACGCAGCAAACACAGACGTCATGTGGATCGAGTGAACCAGCAAGGTACAATTTTCAAAATTTGTCCTAAGTCCGCGACATAAAACATAACACAAATCAATACCCCCCCCCCCCCCCCAACAGAAATATTTTCCATAGATCAATATCGAATGGAAAATCTGGATAATAGTTTCTAGTTCAAGTGAGAGAAAATTGTAAGAATTTATCATAATGTATAAAATATGAGCAAAACTTTATATAGAATGACGAAGAAAAGCAATAGAAAGTTGCATATCTCTATACATGTAATTTATTGTTCATCGTCATTTCCAATCAAGATCAGTCAATCCATTAAAGTGTTCCAATCCATGCATCAAGTTTTTGTTTGTGCCATGCAGGGATTTTTTTTAATTTCCCTTGTAAATACATGAGTATTGAAAAATACATTTTAAGTTTTTGAATTATTTGGCTACCTGGAATCAATTTCTAAAATTGGTAGTGCGTGTGTTAGTTGGAAAGAGGGGGGGGGGGGTTCTCTCCCCCTTTTTTTACAATGCTACATATCTATTTATTTTTTTGGTATTTTAATTAAGAGAAATTTTCGGCATAATTGAATATGTGTGGCAGATGTGAGAAGATCCAAAAGAGGTAAATGCATATTAAATATTATGTAACGAAGAGTTGTATGCATAAGTACAAATAATATACTAGAAGTACAACGATATGCTTTCCCCATGAAACGATACGTAACCCGGTATTCAGTTCTCGGTACAATAGGTATCATGATACATGATGGTGACATATTTGGTTAATAAATCAGACGTATGTCATCATATACTTTAAACTTGATGGAATGCTTAACCTAGGAAATTGAATGAAACCTTTACCCATGAAATATGAGGCTTGAAACATGTTTAATGGCCAATTCTGCAGTTTTGTTGACCTCATGTGTTGTGAGGAAACCATTTTCAAATTTTAAACGAGGAACCAAAATTGACAATTAAAATAATTACAGACTGATTGAACCGAACTATGATATCAGTTTCACATACCGTGAATTGAACCATGGAAAAATAAATTGTGGTATATCATGAAATGTTTTATCATTGCACTCCTATAATTTACTGATACTCTTGGAGAGAAACAACCCTCCCCTCAGATATCCAATCTATGGGCTTGTTGGACATTTTCTTTACAAATTATATTGATTGCACTTATTCATCATGTGTACCACAGAAAAAATATTTGTGAAAAATCCCAAAATAATTGTTTCTCTCCTAAAAAATCCACTATACATTATAACAGAGAAAGTTATGCTACTCTGGTTTGTTTACATTATACTCAGTATGGTCATTCTGGGTTTAAGAATGTGTTTATTTTATTTTAACCTTAAAGTCAGTTAGTCTATTCACATGTCTCCTTAAAAGGTAAACGCAACGGATCTGCTTTGAGAAAATATAAGCTATTATGATATCACGCTAGATAGTTTTTGGTCTGACATCATAAACTTTCTCATCAATGTTATTTATATTCTTTATGCACTTCTGTTGCATTAACCTATTAAGGACTTTTTAACACTTTGACTAGCATGCTGTTTAAGGAGATACAGTGAGATATTTTACAGGAAGAGGAGTCAATCCAATAGCATGAACTCAACATTTGAGGTGAGAGGGGGGGGGGGGTTGTCCACAAGTTCCTGTGATATAATTATGATCTTACAACCATTTATTGTATCTGGTATGAATGTTCTTGTGTTTTCCTTAGTTAGCCAACCATAATGTTTTGTTTAACATGATATTTTGTTTCTGATTTAATACAGGTTACTCAACCTTGTTTCAAATTTTCCATTGAGTGTACACCTCTAAGGTCAAGAGATAACCAGAAGTCTCTGTCGAGACTGAAGCTCTACTGGTTTGATGTAAAGTCGTGATTTAATGTTATATTATTTTAATTATCTGTAATTATTCTTAATTGTTTCATTTAGAGCCCTATGTTATATTATGTTTATTTATAGTACGGATACCCGTTGCTCCTTGTGAGCAGCGGCTGTGTAACTTATGTAACTGACCCAGTTAAGAGCGTTGCTCTTCGTGAGCAGCCTACTTTATATATATACAGGGGACAGAAAGTTTCTGAGTAGAATCAAATAGTAGATGCATAGGAGAAGTATAATAGATAGAGATAGAGTTTATTTCATTTTGGTCAGTGCTGTTCAAGGATATTTTATAGTGTGCATTCTGTTGGACTATTAAAATTTGAGATCATGTAAATAAATTGTAAAACGATAACCAGATGTTTTCACTGAAGCAACACTTCATTGAGGAAGCATGGATTAATTATTAACTTAATTCCACTGGATTAAAATATTGTGTGCCGTTTACCGCTCGACGGCGCTACAAGTGGTGGCCAGCGCTGGGATATTTCAATTCCGATTGGATATTTTTATTCTGGTGGAATTTAATAACTCCGGTGAAATGTTATCATTCCGGTTGGATTTTATTATTCCGGTGAAATTCTAGTGATACATGTGTGATTTTAATATTTGTGAAGGAATATTCATATATCTGTGAAAAAAAATTGTGAATTATGGAATTTCCAAGGAATCATCCGAACCAGAGACTGGCGTACATCTACGACTATGATGATTCTGGGAATAAAGTTCTTGTTAGGATTGAGCCCTTTGACTTAAGAAAGGAGTGTCCGAATTGCTATAACATGTTTATAAAAACAGAAAATCGTCACAGTTTGCAAATTGGAAGTGAAGGAATTGTGCGACATTTTTACCGATGTCCGGCATGTGGGTGCCGCATTAAAATTCATGCGTAA
Source organism: Saccostrea cuccullata (assembly GCF_032062105.1). Classification (NCBI taxonomy): domain Eukaryota; kingdom Metazoa; phylum Mollusca; class Bivalvia; order Ostreida; family Ostreidae; genus Saccostrea; species Saccostrea cuccullata. Next base: position 10,829 of record NW_026931371.1, on the reverse strand, counting down.
TGAAATGTGATGTGAATAATGTGAACATTTCCCCAAACTGGATTTATTTGTTACTTTTGTGTATGTGCCTCATGTGTTGATTACAATAACATTAATCTGGAATCAACCTGGACATAAGGAATTAAAAATGGAAACTGTGAGAACTCCCGAGACACCAAGAGCGCCGAGGACTCCCGCAGTGCGCCGAAATTTACTAACAGAATTTGATGATGCCGATGCTACAATGCAAAGAAGTCCGGAAGTTGAATTCGATTTGGAGACACCTATTCAGTCTGAAGTAGGGCTGGAAATCGCAGATCAAAATGAACAAAATGTAGGATGGGGAGGCTTTCTAAAATACTGGATTTTAGTGATCGTGTTGTGCATATCAGTGATAATGGGATTTTATCAATTAATTCCTAAAAATCTAGTGATAGAGTTTACGCGGGAATTTCAATCTATAGTGATTTTCATTTTCCTGACCGCACTAGTGATTAGTATTCTATGGAAAATGTGCTATAGCAGAGGACATACAACGGAACGCACCAGACAGCCTGTAACCAGCACGACAAGGCGTAGAATACGGCCTATCATGACACCAAGTTCGGATTCTACATATTTATCACCCAGGGAGCAAACTGGTCATGTTGAGATGAACATTCCTCTTAAACGAGTATTTAAGGTGGACGGATCTTCAATCTGGAGTGAACTCATAAGATACTTTGAGAATGTTGCAAATTTAAATCAGTGGACTCAACAGCGTATGAGACGAATACTGCTTACTACCCTCCGAGATCAGGCAGAGGCATATGCATACGGACTACCCGAGAATACATTACAAGATTATAATTCTCTTAAAACTGCCTTGAACCAGAGATTTGGGCATACTGCCTTAAAAGAAAGTTACATTGCGGAAGCTAAATTACGCCGTAAAAAGGAAAACGAGACTTTTAGGGATTTTGGTCAAGCAATTGAGGATTTATACAGGCGTGCTTTCCCTGATAACCGGGATTTTGTAACGGAGAGTTCTTTGAAGTCTTTCCTGGATAATTGCAGTACAAATGAGGATTTTAGGCTCGCTGTGAAGCGAACACGTCCAAAGAATCTCTCTGACGCCATAACTGCAACCATGCAGGAGGAGTGCATTAGATTCACAGAAAACAGGAAGCACAAACTGTACGCACCGCAAGTATATGAAGTCAAGGAAAACAGGCGTTTAATCCCGGAAAATAAATCTACAAGTTCGATTAAGTCAACAAAAAGGTGTTTCAAGTGTAATTCGACTCAGCATTTGATGCGAGATTGTCCTAAGAGTGTAAGACCTAATTCCGGTACTGGAATCCGGAAGAGCCATGTCTCCAACAGAAGCCAACAGTTAAACCAGGATCGACCGAGGCAGTAGGCCATGCGTCGGTCATAGAACAGGAGAGGCCTAGTACAGATGATGTATATGTGAAACATCACATGGCATTTGCAGAAACGCAAACTGATGAAACGCACACTGATTTGAAACAAATGGAGGAACAGCCTAACTGCGCAACTCAATCTTGTGTAGTGGTGGATGGAAAGCCTGATATGACAGTAAAAGGCTTATTAGAGGGAACAGAAGTAGAGTGGAAAATCGACACTGGTGCGGCAAATACTTTCATCTCTGAAGACGTTTATTATAGTATTCTTCCTCAGAACAGACCTGTACTGGAGCAAGTGAGAAAGAAATTTGAGACTGCAGACGGAAGACCAATGAATGTTATAGGGACTGCTAACATGATTTTAACTTTTGGGCAGACAGATATTTATTTTCGAGTATTTGTGGGCGGCGTGAAGTGTAACCTGCTTGGAAAAGACTTTATGATGAAATACGAATGTCACTGGGATTATCGGAATCACAACTTGATGATGAGATGTGTGCACACAAGCGAGAATGCAGAGATTAGCTGTCGTGTTCGTTCAGTGGAGAATATTGTTATTCCGGCGAGACACGAAGCTGTGATAAAATCCAGAGTGATTCCTAGTACTAATATGGAAGGTATATTAGTACCGATGATGAAATTTGTCAACACACATGGACTTGTGGTTGGACATGTATTAGTGAATACTAAAAACAGCGTTATATTTGTGCGTGTTTTTAACCCAGGAGACAAAGCAGTTTGTGTTAAGGAAAACACGGAAATTGCATTAGTGAAACCTGTTAATTACGTCAGTGACGAGGTGCGGAATTCAGATGTGTGTAACATAGAAACTGGACACAATTCTGAGGATATTCCTGAATTTCTGAGGGAAATGTATCATGAAGGATGCAAAAACCTAACCCCACAACAAGCAGTTAAATTCAAGCAGTTTTTACTTTGTCGGAAATCTGCGTTTGCCGACCCCGAAATGCCACTGTAGCGCTCAAATGTTGGAGAACATCGGATTAACTTGAATGATGAAACGCCATTTAAAGAACCCGTAAGGAGAGTACCAATATTTAAGCGAGATATATTGGATGCGGAGATTAATAAGCTTAGAACACAAGGGTTGATTGAAGAATCAGTAAGTCCTTGGTCATCTCCCCTTGTACTAGTGCAAAAGAAAGACAAGACCTGGAGATTATGTGTGGATTATCGGCGTCTGAATGCTCAAACCATTAAAGATGCCTATCCTATCCCGAGAATTGCGGAAGATTTAGATGCGTTATCCGGATCTACATGGTTTACTTCACTTGACCTTAATATGGCTTATCATCAAATCCCAATGCGAGAGTGTGACAAGGAGAAAACAGCCTTTGGAACTCCACGGGGAGGACTGTATCAATATACAGTCATGCCTTTTGGACTGTGCAATGCCCCCGCTACTTTTCAAAAAGTAATAGAGCAAACCTTAAGAGGTTTACAGTGGCACATAAGTAGTATAAGCAGCCTAGATGGGGGGTTCAACTGAGTGCACTTTTTATGCAAATGAGGTCAAAAATGCTGGATTCTGATTGGCTGGGGGATAGGCGGGTCAAGGGAGTGCAGATTGGAGGGGTCTGGGGGGATAGCTGGGTCAAGGGAGTGCAGATTTGGGGTCTGGGGGATAGCCGGGTCAAGGGAGTGCAGCCCCTGGGGGGATAGCCGGGTCAATGGAGTGCAGCCCCTGGGGGGATAGGTGGGTCAAGGGAGTGCAGATTAGGGGGTCTGTGGGGGATAGCCGGGTCAATTCAGTACATATAGCCCCCTAAATACGAGGGTGTTTACACTGTGTTTACATTATATACTATACGCTGCTACTACGATTTTGTCAGCGACTCAAGAATTTAATTATAACGTCACGCTTCACAGTCTACCCAGCTTAGCCTAATCGGTTCAAACTGATTTCCTCAAAACAATAAAAACCTGGATTTTTTACTGAAAACAATTACAAAAAAACACACATGGTTTATATACCTTTACTGTAAGGGCCCTGTGCATCAATACGTTTTACCTGCGTTTTTATACCTGTTGCATCATCTGTAAGGGGGCCGTGTGCAAAACATACCATAGACTTACCTATGCATTGTGACGTCATAAACTTGGCAGCGACGTCATATTAGTCCTTCACAAGCCGCGATGGCTGCTTATTTTGACACAATAACACAGACTTTCACAGCGCTTGAGACTTCATGTAATAACAGTATGGTCCTATGGATTTCAGTACCAAAACTGATTTTCTACCGTTTTTCTTCCAAGAAAGTTCTGAACAGCTGAATCCTGGATCAGCCTAGATGTTATTTCACTGGATTATTTAATGAATATTACTCTACTGAGTTACCTGGTTACATGGTAAGTTTTAACAAACTTTTCTTTATACATTTTCTATGAAGGTCATCTTTGTATTTATTCATTATTACTGTGTTATATACCTTATGTTTAGAACATTCATATAAACACTGCCATTGTTTACCCTGAAATACACTAGGACACTAAAAGATCCTCAAAATGTTGATAAATCTTTTTTGCATGAGTTATGATCATATTGTCTCACATTCCTTTTATTGGATCAGTATTCTAAATATTCTTATGAGGAGACTCCTAGCATATCTTATAAAATACTGATACATGCTTTTAAAACAACTAAAGTGATATTCTCAGTTGTCATTTCTAATATTTCTATGAATCTTTAATCACAGTGACCAAAAGAAGGATATGGAGATAATCAATCAGATCATATTATGCCAATGAATCTTTTGTCTCAAATCTTTTTTAATGAAATATACAGAATCTTTTGCCTTATTTGTCACTCATATTTTTATATTCTGGTGCAACAGTGGCCCAATGAAAGTGGGAAAAACTCAGTCTGAGCATCTCTGTAAATCTATAAACATGTGTGTCCTACCCCCTTTTTTTTTTTTAAACCTTCATGTATATACATGTATGTATTTTATTTAGTCAGTGATTTCAAACATCAACATGTAAAATATATATTGAGTACTTTAAAAGTGAATATACATGATTTGTACACCCTGAATATTCTGACATACTAATGGTGACATCAGTTAAAAGAGTAATTAGTTATGTAAAATTCAGTTTATATGAATGTAAATGGGGTATTTATTCTCAGTTCATGTAAGGTATAATTTGCATGTAACCCAGAGTGTATTTAATATTACTATGATGGGTCATTCTGTGATTGAATTTAAATCAGAAAAAATGTTTACTAAATTTTGGTAAAATACATATGGTATCTTTTACATTTCTGTCCTGTTTGTCTGTCAATTGTTGCTTTACTTCCTTTGTAAAATGAGGTTAATTTGTGTATCACTGAATATTGTATGCTTTTTTTTCAGGATCAGCTGAGATGTTATTTCACTGGATTATTTAATTGGGCATATAATTGGATAATTCTGGTAAGTTTGTCTTTGTTTTGTTTACATTTCCTATGAAGGTCATCTTTGCATTTAACCATGATTATATGGTTTAATTTAATTACTGTGTAATTCTTATGTGATCTAATATCTCTAACATTCATATAAGCACAGTCTTATTTTGTCTAAAATATACTAAGGAAACTTCATATTGTTAATAAGTCCTTTTGCATAAATTATGATATAATGTCATAATTCATTATGTCTGTTACCCATGGAATTCAGACTTACTAAATTGTGATCTATAAGGAATGTAATAAAAGAAAAAGTAAGAATCTACAAAAGGTTTATCCTTGTTTTGATTCTAAATATGTGGTATATATGGCATACATATATTTTCATTTTCACTTTTGTTTCTTGGTAATGAGCTTTTCAAAAAATGTAGGACTACATGTTGTATATGCTAATATCTTTTTGTATGCTGTACTGACAGGTATTAAACAAAATTGAATATGCTGTTAAGAGAAAGTCTGTTAGTGTCTAAAAATTACACTGATAATCATTTTGTATTTGTGATATTAATACAGTAACTGTGCTTCTTTTGTTATCTAAAGATAACATGATGAACTATTTTCATGAACTTTTTGGCACTGTATTTAAACATGCAATGTTTCATGCAGTTCCTTGTCATATTAACAAAATGATTATATTTTCTACAGTCCTCAACCTGGAAGATATGTTTTATTCCTAACCATCTATAATCCATTCTCTATGAAGTTCAGCCTGTCTGCCCAAATTCCTTTGGAAATACATAGTTAGTCAACCAACATAGAAACAATCAAACTTGAAGGTAAAGTTTCAATGAGATATCATTTTAATTTATTTAATTCTGTTTTATTTAAATGTTTATATTTTAAAATGGATAAAAAAAAATGGATAAAAAACATCTGATAATGGAAATCAATATCATAAAGATAGTAAGTTTTTTAGTGTCTAAATAATTAATCTGATAATCATTTTATTTATGATATTAATACAGTAGTTGTGCTTTGTTTATTATCTATAGATAACATGATGAACTTTTCTCATCTGGAGTTAATGTTAAAAACAATTTTTTGAGATTAAAAACAAATATTTTCATGATCTTTTTTGGCATTGTACATGTTGTATTTAAACATGCAATGTTTCATGCAGTACTCTGTCATATTAACAAAATGATTATATTTTTCTACAGTCCTCAACCTGGAAGATATGTTTTATTCCTAACCATCTATAATCCATTCTCTATGAAGTTCAGCCTGTCTGCCCAAATTCCTTTGGAAATACATAGTTAGTCAACCAACATAGAAACAATCAAACTTGAAGGTAAAGTTTCAATGAGATATCATTTTAATTTATTTAATTCTGTTTTATTTAAATGTTTATATTTTAAAATGGATAAAAAAATGGATAAAAAACATCTGATAATGGAAATCAATATCATAAAGATAGTAAGTTTTTTTAGTGTCTAAATAATTAATCTGATAATCATTTTATTTATGATATTAATACAGTAGTTGTGCTTGTTTATTATCTTTAGATAACATGATGAACTTTTCTCATCTGGAGTTAATGTTAAAAACAATTTTTTGAGATTAAAAACAAATATTTTCATGATCTTTTTTGGCATTGTACATGTTGTATTTAAACATGCAATGTTTCATGCAGTACTCTGTCATATTAACAAAATGATTATATTTTCTACAGTCCTCAACCTGGAAGATATGTTTTATTCCTAACCATCTATAATCCATTCTCTATGAAGTTCAGCCTGTCTGTCCAAATTCCTTTGGAAATACATAGTTAGTCAACCAACATAGAAACAATCAAACTTGAAGGTAAAGTTTCAATGAGATACAATTGTAATTTTTATTTATCTATTTATTTATTTATTTATTTTTTAATTTATTTACATATGCATTTTTATATTTTTGAATTGATAAGTAAATGATATATGTTTTTTTTTTTTTTATAAAGAGGGCTTGGTGGTCATGGTCATGTTTAAACTCTATTGATATCCTTTAGAAGAAGAAGAAAAGGCATAAAAATTCATGATCAAATTTTTAAAACTAAAATGTATGAAATTTTTCTTTGCCAAATGATAGTTAACAGCTGAAGATAGCATATCTATAGAATAAGTTAAATATGGCTAATTTGTTAACCCCCCAGCTTCCTTAATAGCATAGTTGGTAAAGATAGCAAGTTTTGACTCCAATTGCTTATGAATTCTCAATTTTTCATTTAATATTAACATTATATCACAGGGAAAGAATACTGTAATGTGGCTCATCAGGATGACCAGAAAAGAAATCTTAATGGCCCTCTTAACTATGTATAAAGACTGTAACTTTATAACTGTTGTAAGATGATCTGATTGTGTGGAAATAAAATTTCCTAGTGTTTCTACTACCCAAGATCTTCTTATGAGTGTATGGGACTGCTGTAAACCTTCTCCTGTTTATAAAAATATACCTTGGAGCATGACACTTTATTCATAAAAGGTACTTTTAATATAATTTCTATGAGTTTGTGTTCTTTCTTTTATAATAATCTAGTGTTATATCTCCTTTAACCTCATTAATATGTATGCTTCCAAAATCTTAGATCTGTCTGTATAGTTTCTTCAGGTCTTTGAACACAAATACCCTTATTCAATCTTTTGAGGTAAACATCATAGAGACATCATAGATGATAATATCAGAATGTATATATCACAATCTTGATCATAAGGTCAATTTAAATGGTCTTAGGCACAACAAATGAAAGTGAAAACTTTTTTTTTTTAATTAGAATACATAATTTTGTAATAAACAAATACTGGAAAAGTTACTCTCATAATGAGCTTTAATGTCCTCCAAGAGTTCAGTTAGGACTTCCTCCATTAATCCTTGTATCTTGTAATCCTTGTATCTCCAATGGTTTTGTGGGCTAAAAATCATGTGTCTTTAACAACATTTTTTTTCTGACAACTGTTTTCTCTTATCATCTATAAACTTGACTTCTTCTTCTCTAGTCAAAGGTCTTTTAGGGTAATCCAAGTAATTCTTACCCTCTTTTGGTAATAAATGGTTATATTCCTCATTGGCTTCTTCTGCAATCAAGGGTCTTTCTATGTAATCTCTGACAACATTAGGATCATCCTTCTCTGGACATAATTGGTTATATTCTTGTTGAGAAATGATCTCAATAGTGCCATCTTTTTTTATTCTAACTGGTATACCTCTGTCTACATCTTTCTCTAAAAGAACTCTCTCTCCAATCTGAATTTTACTCATTTCTTTACTCTTTTCTTTACTGGAGGTGTTACCCATGGTTAATATGGAAAGTCAAATTCTGATGTTACACCTTGTATTTATACCCTTTTTGTCTATATTTAGAATTCCATCAAGCTTATATTATATAACAATTTTTTTTTTTTCAACTAAGACATTATTTTTTTTATTTTTTTCAGGATTCTCTAGTGAGAGGTTATGGAAATGATCTATGTCTCCTCTTAGAATGGTGAAAGACTCTCAGATTATGCAAAGACTAACAGAATATCCTCTCTTGGAACACTGAAACAAGAAAACCAAACTTAAGAGGATGCAGGATTTAAGAAGAACATAAATATGATTTCCATCGAATTTAACCAGTACGATCATAGACTGTGGTTTATACAGGATGACAAAGAAAGGACCCAGGATTGTATGTTTCACTGTCAGACACTGACTATGGATAAAGTGTAATCATTTATCAAACTGAGATCTAGTCAAATCAAGTATTGAAAATATGATTTTCTGATAGCATGAGCTCTTTAAAAACTATTTCTCACTGACCTCAAAGTATCTGAATGTGACTTTTATTTTTACCAATTCATATTGAAGACTGTTGTTATGTATGGGAATTACACATTTAAACCTTTTATTTTTCATCTAATTTTTACAACCCCCTAGAAATTACACAGATATCCAGATGCTGGATTTAATGGTATTATTTAACTTTCCTGAAATTGTAAATATATTTTGTTTGTGTATGTATCATGTTTAATTTTGAATTTAAAATTTGTCTCAATAGGACCCCCATAAAGATGTAAGTGTCCCATAATCTGTGATGCAATAATATCTTGAATATTTGTTGTCATCCCATATACTTCATACTTACTACATAAAGACTGATTGGAGGAATACACTTTGTTGTTTGGGACACTTTATCAAGGTCAAAGCATGAGATTATTGAGAAGACTACTTTGACAATAATTTGTAACTTACAAACTTCACATCATAAGTACATAAATGAAGAATGAATAGGATTCATGAATAAGAGATTTCTTAAGAAATCTTGGATCATGTTTCTCCTGAATAAAAACCAGTTACTGAGATAACTGATATGAGTCTTGCAATAACTTCAACATTTTGTAATAAGTATAGAAAATATGATTTTCTGATAGCATGGGCTCTTTAAAGATTAATTCTCACGGACTTCAGAGTATTTAAATGTGACTTTTATTTTTTGCCAATTCATATTGAAGACAGTTGTTATGTATGAGAAGTATACATTTAAACCTTTTATTTTGCATCTTATTTCTATATCCCCCTAGAAATTACACAGATATTCAGATGCTAGATTTAATGTAATTATTACTTTCCTGGAATTGTAAACATATTGTATTTGTGTATATATGTATGTGTATTGTACCCTATTTTTAAATTTAAAACTTGAAATATGATAAAGGTCCCTTAGTATCCCACTTCAAGATGCAGTTACCCAGTAATCTGTGATGCAATATCTTGAATATTTTTATCATCTCATATACTTCATGCTTACTACACATAACAGCTTATAGTAATACACATAGTTTTAAAGGACACATTTGTCAAGGTCAAAGCATGCGATTATTGAGATAACTGCTTTTGAAAATAATTTGTAACCTACAAACTTCACATCATAAGTTAAGAATGAATCGGAGATTTTCTATAGATTTTAAGATCATTTTTCTTCTGGGTAAAAGTCAGTTGGTAAGATTACTAATATGAGCTTTGTAATGTTGAAACGTTAACATTTTGTTATAACCTAGAGACTTTATATCTGTTATATTGGGTGACATGGCATATTCTTTGGAAAGAATTGGAAATGTAAATCAAATGCACAACAAGGATGTTTAAAGACTTTTACTATGTAATACCTAAGAATTCTGTAAAAAATCTTATTATCACTGCATAGATAAAGACTGGTTGGAATAATATAAGTTTTGAACTAAGGTCAAGGGGAAAAACCCATTCATAAATAGATCTGCATGGGGAAGACTCCTCTAGATCTTCATTCAAAAGAAAAGAAAGTATTTTTTTTTTAGTTTGAAGGATTGAATGACAGCATATCATTTGCTTATGAATTTAAAATGAATCCAAACATATACATCTTTAGATGATAACTGTAGAATTTTTTCAATTCCTGGACTTTCTGTCTTGATATTTTCCTTTATTTTCTGTAAAATTTAATGATTGTCTTTTTTAGTTTAGTTGCATTAGTTTCTTTTTTGGCATGTAAAAATGACATCATCCAATTTGAAAGAAGTTCATCTACATTTTATATTTAGGAGAGAATTTTTCATCAAAGGTTTCATTTTTGTTTATATGGAATGCTAAGTTCTGTTGATTTCCCTTTTTCCTACTAAAGACATACCAGTAGAGTAGTAAATGTACATGATGTGTCAGCAAAGCATGCGGAAACCTGATGACTTTATCATTTCTGATTAAATCAAATTATGAGTTTCATCTTTGTTACATTGTAATAATTCCTAAATAGGACACACACCAGAAACTCTTAAAATGATCTCTACTGTTTTAACTGAGCATCAGGCTTTAACAGTACATAACTATTCCAAATGATTTTTGGACGCTTTTGTATCAAAAAGACAAAACAGTTGGTTCACAGATGTTCCAAAGAAAAACAGCCACAAAGAAATGATTTGTTATGTTCTTTGATTGATTCATGTAAAATATATTTTAAAAAGTACAGTACAGGCCACGAGTTT
>NW_026931370.1:0-47640 GCF_032062105.1 Saccostrea cuccullata | reverse complement strand
AAAAAGCTTATAAAATGTTCATTATTGTACTCACATACAAAACAAATACATTTTTGGAAAGTGCTCGCCAAGATCTATTTGATGAGATAATAAAAATTAAAATTGGATTAAAAATTTTTTTTTGAAAAATTTAAATTAAAAATTTGAAAAAATTTAACATCTTCTTAAAAACTTTAAAGCCCGTTGCAAAGGTAGAGCTCACATTTGATCATTCATGAAAGTCTCAAATCTCTATTTTACTTAGTTTTCTCAATGAACTTCAGACAAAAATTGTAGAAATTACGTCATATTTCACGACCGGAAGTAAAATTAGAAAAAGTGAAGGTATTGGATTGAGCCATAAATGTTTCCTTTCATCACCGAAAGTTTCATATAGATCCACTGTACCGTTACTGAGATATCAGTGTAGGAAAAAAAATAATAATAAGAAAAAGAAACATTACAATAATAGAAGGTCTTCCGTTGGAGACGGAAGACCTTAATAATAGGTAAAAAGAAACCGAAGAATAACAAGAAGGTCTTCCGTTGGAGACAGAAGACCTTAATAATAATAATAATAGAGAAAAAGAAACCGAACGAAAACAATAAGGTCTTCCGTTGGAAACGGAAGACCTTAATAATAATAAGAAACAGAGTAAAAACAATATGTTCCCCAACTTCGTTTGGGGAACATAATAAGTTCATTCATAGTCAAGTAGACTTAAAAACAAATCTTCAGGCAGTAGCTGTACGTCTCTCTCTAGAAAACGATAACCCTTTGTTCAGTATATATACCTCCTAACTATAATTTACAAACTTTAGAACTTACAAAACTAATACAACAACTTCCTGCTCCATTTATGATAGTGGGCGATTTTAATGCCCATAATCCATTATGGGGTAGCGATAAAATCGCAGATAAAGGGAAAAAACTTGAAGATGCAATATCACTTCATAATCTTTTTATACTTAATAACGGCTCTAGCACTTACCTGCATCCGGGTAATGGTTCATATTCTTCAATAGATAATACTCTAGTAGATCCTTCTTTACTTCTGGATTTCAGGTGGTCAGTACATGATGATTTATGTGGAAGTGATCATTTCCCTATTATAATTAAAGTAAACACACCCGAGGAAAATAGTTCTACTCAAAACTGGAAACTTAACACGGCTGATTGGAAACAATTTGAAACTATGTGTTCACAAAATATTTCGGATGAAAAGTTTGAAAACAATCCTGATCCGATTCAAAAATTTACTGAAATACTAATAAATACTGCAAATGAATGCATACCTAAAACCTCGACAAATTCTACTAGAATTAAAAAACCATGGTTTACAGAAGAATGTAATGATGCTATTAAAGCTCGCAAAAAAGCAGAAAGACAGTTTAATAGATTACCAACATCTTTAAATTAAAGCAATTTCCGTATATTTAGAGCAAAAGCTCGGAGAACTATAAATTTTAATAAACGAAAATCTTGGAAAATGTTCGTGTCCAACCTTAATTCACATACTCCTATCAATAAGGTTTGGAACGCAATAAGGAAAATTAAAGGAAAAGGTTCTGAAAAATATCAGCATCTGAAGGTTGGAAATCAAATTATTACTGATAAAAAACAAATATCCAATGAAATAGCTAGTACAATTCATAAAAATTCCTCCACCAAAAATGTGAGCCCTAAATTTAGTAAACATAAAACATCTCAAGAAATTAAAACATTAAATTTTACATCTGAAAACAATGAATGTTATAATCAGCCATTTACTATTGAAGAACTTCAAAAATCCTTAGAAAAGTCTCATGATACAGCTGTAGGACCAGATCAGATTCATTACCAAATAATTAAACACCTTCCTATAAACAGCAAGGAGTGTCTTTTGAAAATTTTTATAAAATTTGGGAGCGAGGTCAATTTCCACCTTCCTGGACCCAAGCTACTATTATTCCTATTCCAAAACCTGGAAAGAATCATACGGATCCAAATAATTATCGACCAATTGCTTTAACAAGCTGCTTGTGTAAAACCATGGAAAGGATGATTAATGAACGCCTCATATGGTTTCTTGAAACCAATAATATTCTATCTAATATACAATGTGGTTTTAGAAAAAAACGAAGCACAATTGACCAGTTGGTAAGACTGGAAACCTATATTCGAGATGCTTTTATCAAAAAAAGAGCATGTTGTATCTGTGTTTTTTGATTTAGAAAAAGCATATGATACTACATGGAGACATGGCATTTTAGAAGATCTAGACAATATGGGCCCAAAAGGGCATTTACCAATTTTTGTTAAGAATTTTTTAAATGATAGACATTTTAAAGTCCGCTTGGGGTCTACTTATTCGGAAAGCTTTGAACAGGAAATGGGTGTACCACAAGGCAGTATTTTATCGTCACTTTATTTAGTATAAAAATTAACAGCTTAGTCGAAGTACTGAAAAACTAGAGCTGAAGCTCGTTGCAAAGCAACGAGTAGGTCTTCCGTTGGAGCTGTGGACAGGAAGTACCGACCTTGGGTCAAGGTCACTGCACTTTCTTATGTAAACAACCTTTTTTTCTCATCGTGAGCCTCCAGCGAATCTTAATTACAAGGTTATGCTTAAACATTTTTTCTCTCTCAGTGACCTTGATTTGCCAGACAGACCTTTGATCAGGGTGACATGACACAACCTCCAATCATAAGTAATCTATGTTTCAAGTAAGAGCCTCCAACGATTTACACTTACTAGTTCATAGCCTGGAAAAGAACGTATTTCTTCTGTCAGTGACCTTGATTTTAACAGAATAACCTTGGCTCTTTGTCAAGACAAACCCTCAATCTGAAACAACTTTTAGAAATTCATAACTCTGACAGGTGTTTTACAACTTTTCTGTCATTGGCCCTGAATTTGTTAAAATAACCTTATTTTAAGTCATCTGAAAACCGGAGGACTATAAGCAATTTGTATCAAGTATGTCGAACTTAAACAAATAGAGTCAAAATCGTAAAAAAAAAAACCTTTTTATCACAAGCAATCTCTGTATCAAGTATAAGCTTACAGATATTCTCTATTACATATAAATGAATGCAACAACACATTAATTCTTTCTCCAGTGATCTTGAATTTCCCGTAATATTGCCTTGAATAAGTACAATGACACATCCTAGGATCATTTGAAATCTTTGATCGATTTCTGAATATGGCCTTCTGGGAAAAACTTTCAGGGACATAAAGACATATGGACAGTTACAAATTTCCGTCCCATCACACCCCCAAAATACACAATCACTTTGCAACTCTAGTCATGATTTGAAAAAAAGTAATCTTTTTTATATCAGTTTTCAGGTTTCACCCTGAAGTTCGTAGAATAATATTTCAAAACGACCCCTTCCTTTTTAAAATCATTGTGTTCACCCCCAAGGTTTTAGCGCAGTGATTAGAGAGACTGCTATAGGCGCGAGGTACACAAATCCCACTGTGGGACGTGGGGACCTGTTCTTCCGATGAGACCGAATAAAACAAGGTTCTGTGTCGCTTTAGGTGCAGGCTCAAAAAAAGATCCCTTGCTCAAAGGCCCTTAGTCCGATTATAAGACAATTAATATTTAACTATGGTGCCAGTTATGATTTTAACAGTTTAAATTAGGAAATAAAAGTGTGTAATTACATGATAAATTTCTGATAATCAGTACATGTAATAAAAATTTTCGGTAAATACGATGCGGGTTTGATTGTATAACCTGCTACTGATATTGTTAAAATCACGGAACAAAATAAAATGTTAGCACACTATACTAATCATTTACAAATTAATCAACTTATTACACAAATTAAACTAATTGTTTTAAAATCTTGAATTATTTTTCAACTTGATTCCTCAACCTGTAATAAAATGGGCATTGTGCAAGCAGAAGTCACTTATAGAAGTTATGAAATGTTTAGTCCATTTCATTGAGTATAATTCTAATTAGATCCTTATCAGTGAAGATTTTCTTTAAAAGTTTGAACTGAAATCGCCATGGTAAAAATATGTGATAAAAAAAATGTGTTTTCAAAAATTTCTGAAACAGATTTATTTGTGTGTTAAAATCACCAAAAAATATAAGCTTGTGCATTTAAATCAATATTGGTTGAAGTTAAGTAACCGCAGATCGCCAGTCCTTACGCTATGAATCGTCAAAATGAAAAGTAAAATTACACATTAAACTAACGAACTATAAAAATTGAAGATTGATTAATGTACATATAAAATAAATACCCCAGCGTTTTGTTCTAAAGTCTAACCTAAGATATTTTAAAATATTTATGAAAGATTCGATTTACTTACAGAAAATAATGTTTTCCGTAAGTTTGTAAAATTAGATTTGACATTCGACCACGCTGTGTAAATTAATGTCAACAAGCGATTGCAGGAATGATTTGTCGCGTAATTGTAAACAAACACAAAGCCTATAGATAGCTGTTTTAGATAAACATGTATCACGATCAAATTTAAAACAAAGATAAGCCAACAAATTAATCTCAAATATCCGACAATAATAATTTTCCATTAATTGTAAAATAGTTTTAATACACCAATTATTTTGTCTATGACTACGGGGTCAATGGTTCGCCGCGGTGTGTCGCTTTAAATAGATTTTCTTGGACACGTGTAATCGTAACATTACGCAATGGTACATACGCTTAAAATCTGGGTTCCAGGTGAATGTGAGAATCGCGCGGTAAATAATTTTTGTATTATTTGACTCTTTAAAAGTTCTTTTTTTTATGAGATCCGGGCGTTTATCGTTTTCGTTCATATTGTTTGTGTTCATATTTAAACGAAGAAAAGGTATTAGCTCGTGCTTTTTCTACAACTCTTTCTCTTGGAAAGATCTTGATTAATAAAATGAAAATGATGCCATTGAATACTCTGAACGGGAACCAAAGAACACGTTTAAAAAAAGATATGATACAGCGTTGTTAAATATTCATTACTTATGGCAAGTTTACTGCAATTCTACGCATAGAGACTAAAGAGTTTTCCTTCAATAGCAAGATGAGAACTGTCTAGCTTTCTTTCCTATAATACGTAAGACTCGAACAAAATAATATTTTCATAGGCCAGAGATAGTATTAAGGAACAATTTAATATATTTTAAAAAATGAATTTAACCATTCTGTGTTTTTATTTGTGTATAACTCTGGGTCGCTGGATTACCCGCCGATTGATTCCCGGTGACCGACTTTGCCCCGCGTTATCGAGGGAGGCGTTATATAATTGTAAACAAACAAGGTGAATGTAAAGGCGTGCGCTTAGTAAATAAGCATGACAATTTGGGAAAAAAAGCACAAAACACTTCAAGAACTTTATTCTAAAGAATAATAGCATCCAATGTAGCCATGATTTTTATTTATTTGTTTTATATACACGCATGAGAAGCTGTTTACGAGCTGAGCGAAAAGAATTACCTGTACATATATAGGTCATGCATCTAGCTCATTTTAAACAAGACTAGAACAAAGTAACAATTTCATAAGATCAGTAAGATGTTAAAGCACAACTTTATTATCAAAAGTCATTCGAAATATTAATCGTTTTTGAGATATATAGCAAAAACTTTCATGGGCACTAGATCCCTAATTTTAGGGGCCAGCC
The DNA here is from genome assembly GCF_032062105.1 of Saccostrea cuccullata. NCBI lineage: Eukaryota > Metazoa > Mollusca > Bivalvia > Ostreida > Ostreidae > Saccostrea > Saccostrea cuccullata. The sequence continues at coordinate 42,034 of NW_026931370.1, read as the reverse complement.
CCTTTTTAATGATATCAAATGAAAGCTCTTGCAATAATGCACAACTTTCATTCAATATGTCTAATCAAAATATTTTAAGTTTTCAAGAAAAGAAGGAAAATATGTGTAAATTTTCACTCTTTTAGGCGTTCTAATTTTTGACCCCTATAAAGCGCCATTTTGAATACAGAAATCGAAAAACAAAATCAAATGTGCACAACTTCAATCCTTCTGTTATCTAAAAACAGTAAAATTTCTGCTTCAGCTTTTGTGGTCTCTGAGCCTTTATCCGGAAACGAAGCCTATAAATTTTTGTTTAAAGGGAAATAACTCAAAACCGGAAGTGACTTTTTGAAATTTTAGTTAGCATTCTGGTAGTGTTTATAAACGTCTATAACCTCTGAAAATTTGAGCGAAATCCGTTGAGAAATGAGTGAGATATGAAGCCTCAAAGTTGCGGTCTAGGAAGTAGAAGAAAAAAAGAATAATAATCTTTACCATCAGAATCAGTAGAAGGTCTTCCGTTGGAAACGGAAGACCTTAATGATATGCATGGAAGTTTATATGTGGATGATTTTGTTCTTTGTTATAGAGCTAAAAATATGAATTATATTGAGCGAAAATTACAGCCTTGCCTAAATAAAATTCAAGACTGGGCTGATACAAATGGATTCAAGTTTTCAAAAAGTAAAACCGCCTGTGTGCATTTCTGCTCTAAACGGAAGGCTCATGACGAACCACATTTACTGCTAGATGGAAATCCTATAAAAGTTGCTAAGGAGATAAAATTTTTAGGTATAATTTTTTATAGTAAACTTTCATTTGTATCACATATTAAAATTCTAAAAGAAAAATGCACAAAGGCTTTGGATGTTATTAAATTAATTGCAAATACAAAATGGGGGGCAGATAAAGATACTCTTTTAAAACTATATCGTTCTTTAGTTAGATCCAAGCTAGATTATGGCGGTATTGTGTATGGCTCTGCAAGAACTTCATACGTAAAAACTCTTGATGCAATACACCATCAAGGCCTCCGACTGTGCTTGGGAGCTTTTCGAACTTCTCCTAAAGACAGTCTTTATGTTGAGGCAAACGAACCGCCTCTTGACTTACGAAGAATTAAACTTACGTTGCAGTATATTTTGAAATTAAAAGCAAATGTAAATAATCCCGCTTATAATTGTGTTTTTCATCCGCAGTACGAAGACTTGTATCATAAGAGAAAATTATGTGTAGAACCCCTTGGTCTAAGATCTAAAAAACATATCAGAGATTCTGAATTACCTTTGGATATTATAAAACCTTCAAATTTTTCGGAAATACCGCCATGGCAATTAATAAATCCAACCGTCGATTTATCTTTAACAGAATTTAAGAAATCGGATACAAATTGTCTTGTTTTTAAACATAAATATGCCGAAATAAAACATTCTTATGGTTCAACAGTCGAGGTGTATACAGATGGTTCAAAGGATAAAAATAAAGTAGCATCAGCTGCCGTGATGGAAGACAGTATTTTCTCTACACGGCTCCCAAATGAAGCAACAATCTTTACCGCGGAAGCAAAGGCCATTCAACTTGCATTTGAATATATCAAATCTTCTAGTGAAAAAATATTCACAATATTTTCGGACTCGCTCTCTTGCTTACAATTTATACAAAATAAGAATATTGATCAACCTTACATTTTAGATATTTTAATTGAATATTATCATTTGGCGCAAGAAGGTAAACAGTAAATTTTTGTTGGATTCCGAGCCATGTCGGCATCCCTGGAAATACTAGAGCTGACAGTGCTGCCAAAATGCACTTCAACATCAAATTACTTTATTCAAAATTCCTTACACCGATTTGAAATATCTCGTTAAAATTTATGTTAATTCTCTTTGGCAAATTTATTGGAATTTTTGTGACGAAAGAAAGCTTTACGCTATTGAAAACAAAGTTAACAAATCACCTCACTTCGGTCTGAAACGTCAGGACGAAGTAATTACATCAAGAATTCGTATTGGGCATTCAAAATTACACATGAATATTTATTGAACCGGGAGTCACAGCCAGAATGCATATCCTGTGACTGTCCTATAACTATAAATCACATACTTTTAGAATGTTCCGATTTTACACCTATTCGAATAAGGATATGGAAATAACGAACAGTATTCAATCTCAACGTCCATTAAACAAATATACAAAACAAGAGCAGAGCAAACACGGACCTCCGAAACATCAGAGGTGGGATCAGGTGCCATGGAGGAGTGAGCATCCCCTGCTGACCGGTCAGTATAAAAACAATGTATGAACTTTTTACAAATGTTCATGTTTACAAAATTTTAGAATATCTACAAGAAACCGATTATTATAGTAAAATTTGAATAAAATCTTGAATGTAATTTTAATTAGAAATGCATTAGCATAATTATATGAATTTATTTTATCAACAGTTTATACACTATTTTTAACAGTTAATATATTTTTTAGCTCACCTCGACGAAGTCGAGATGAGCTTATGCTATACCCCCGGCGTTGGCGTCGGCGTCGGCGTTAGCGTCGGCGTCCCAGGTTAAAGTTTTAGGAGCAAGTCCATTCCCAAGTAACTATAAGCCCTATCTGATCCAAACTTGCATGGATGTTGCATCTAGGGATGTACACTACCAGACTTGCTTCGGATGCTGGATCTGACCTACATTTTCTAGATGAGTGACCAGGTTAAAGTTTTTGGAGCAGGTTAAAGTTTTTGGAGCAGGTCCATTCCCAAGGAATTATAAGTCCTACTCAGACCAAACTTGCATGGATGATGCATCTAGGGATGTACACTCCAAGACTTGCTTCGGATGCTGGATCTGAACTACATTTTCCAGATGAGTGACCAGGTTAAAGTTTTGAAGCAGTGGAGCAGGTCCATTCCCAAGGAAGTATAAGCCCTACCTGACCAAACTTGCATGGATGATGCATCTAGGGATGTACAATACCAGACTTGCTTCAGATGCTGAATCTGACCCCATTCCACAGGAATTATAAGCCCTATTTTGACCAAACTCGCATGGATGATGCATCTAGAGATGAACACTACCAGACTTGCTTCAGATGCTGGATCTGACCTACATTTTCATTCCCAAGTAACTATAAGCCCTACCTGAACTAAACTTGCATGGATGATGTATCTAGGGATGTACACTACCAGACTAGCTTCGGATGCTGGATCTGACCTACATTTTTATTCCCAAGGAACTATTAGCTCTTTTTGGAACAAACTTGCATGGATGATGTATCTAGGGATGGACACTACCAGACTTGCTTCGGATGCTGGATCTGACCTACATTTTCCAGATGAGTGACCAGGTTAAAGTTTTTGGAGCAGGTCTATTCCCAAGTATACTATAAGACCTACCCGAACCAAACTTACATGGATGATGCATCTAGGGATGGACACTACCAGGCTTGCTTCGGATGCTGGATCTGACCTACATTTTCATTCTCAAGTAACTATAAGCCCTACCTGAACCAAACTCGCATGGATGATGTATCTAGGGATGGACACTACCAGACTGCTTAATTGATGCTGGATCAGACCTACATTTTCATTTCCAAGTAACTATAAGCCCTACCTGAACCAAACTTCATGGATGATGCATCTAGGGATGACACTACCAGACTTGCTTCGGATGCTGGATCTGACCTACATTTTCATTCCCAAGTAACTATGAGCCCTACCTGAAGCAAACTTGCATCGATGATGTATCTAGGGATGGACACTACCAGACTTGCTTCGGGTGCTGGATCTGACCTACATTTTTCATTCCCAAGTAACTGTAAGCCCTAGCTAAACCAAACTTGCAGGGATGATGCATCTTAGGATGGACATTACCAGATTTTTCAGAGTTATAGTTTTTCATTAAGTTGAAATAAAACATTTTACATTTTGGTGTCCTGTATTGAAAATGATTTATATAGTTCCTGCTGTGTATTCTAACTTGCAGTGACAAGGTTTCGCGTGTTTTATAGAGATTTAAATGGTGTGTATTTCTTATTGATTTCATAAAGAAAATTACACTGAAAGTAAAAATACACAAACATACTTCCATAAAGTGGTATAAAATGAATATTCATTGAATTCAAATTAACATTTATAAGTTTATATTTAGCTCTACTGGTCAGTGACCAGAAGAGCTTATGCGATAGTAAGGTGTTGTTGTCCATCTTTCTGTCTGTAAACAATTTTCCTGAATTTTTAGCTCACCTCGACGAAGTAACTGTAAGCCCTAGCTAAACCAAACTTGCATGGTGTGGCGTCTTAGTGTCGGACACTACCAGACTTGCTTCCCAGATGCTAAAGTTTTAGACCACATTTTCATTCCCAAGTAACTATTAGCCCTATCTGAACCAAACTTGCATGGATGATGCATCTTAGGATGGACACTATCAGTCTTGCTTGGGATGCTGGATCTGACCTATATTTTCCATACAAGAGACCAGGTTAAAGTTTTGGGAACAGATCAATCTGAATGAACTAGAAGTCTTTGATATCTGCAGTTTTAACAGTTATGAATATTTGTTTACACAATACATGTACATGTTTTTCACACTGAACGCATAGAAATGTGTATATGCCATGTAGAGGGTTAAGCACAACTTGCAAGAATATTGTTGTTGGGATGAATACTTAATATTAAGAAAATATGATGTAGGATTTCCATTACTTAAACTGATAACATTCGTTGAGGTGAGCTTCGTAATCTTTGATTACCTATGTTTAAAATATTTAGGTCTGTCGGACGGGACGTTAAATGGTGCCCCGTGTCAAGGATGACAACCCCCTTGGCACGCAAAAGATCGTTTCTCTGGAGTTCGAAAAAGAGTAGGCTCATTGGGGGCCGCCAGAGAAACCAAAAACTTAACTGACCCATTAACCTAATATTCCGCCGAAATATGGCTGAAAAATTGCCGACTCGGCGTTAAACAATATACAATCAATCAATCAATCCTTTTCTTGTATGATGAAAATAAAGGATTATATTTGTCGTACTCGTGTTTTTCTACACAGTAGTATTTACTTGACAAGTTTATGGAGTCATTTCAGGTCATTTCTATGTCTGGTCAGTCATGGTCAATCTAGCAAAAAAAAAAAAGACCGAAGAGTGGAGACAATAGAGCATAACGAAAAAGGCGTATAGTCGACGTCAGACCCTGGACGAAGAGAGGAGTCACTAGAGCGTAACGAAAAGGTCTATAACCCCTAAAGTCTACGTCAGACCCTACAGTGCGGTCGGTCGAGTGTAACGAACATGATCTCTAGCATACAGCCTGAGGGCCCAAAAACATGATCTCAAATGTTACGCCTTTTACTACTTACAACAATACACACACCCTTTAAAGATTCTTCCCTTGTAATAACATCGTCACATCTCAAAATCGGTTTCTTTTTAGCCTGATTTATACTTCCAGCCAGCAGACTTCCTGCAATATGCAATACTCTTTCTTTTACTTCACTGTTTTTGTACATTCTGTTTTTACGATTTTCGTTTTTTCAATGCCTTTATGGGGTAATGGAAAAGACAAACAACACGGCACTTATCTGTCAAATGTGAGAGGAACGTTATCTCGAAAACTCTCATCCCCAAGATAATTTAGAAAAAAACAAACACTTTGAAAATTATGAAAACAAGACTAATGAGACGAGTGATTTAGATATTCTCGAATTGATTTCGACAGATACACATTTTTCTGTAAAAGCAGATGATATAAACTATCCATATTGCATATTAAAAGCATCGAAAAATCCAGTTGTCTTGAGAAAATTTGTAAATGACAAGTGGGGAATGTCGTTTCCGGAAGGAAGCAAAGTTGTTCACGGATACTTTTATGGTTGTCAAAGTGAAAACCTTACAGAACAAAAATTAAGAAAATTATTCATTAATTCCCTTGTTATATTTCATATCAATTTTTAGTTACTACTATTAAATCCTATTTTTCAATATGATAATTACGATTTTGTTTCAACTTTAACCTGTTTTCATTACATTTACTTTTTTTCACCACTTTATGCTCTGTTTACATGAAATGGTTATTTACCTGGTCGAATGTCCCATTCAGATAACTGGGATGCATGACCATGTGTCAGACAGTGGCGTCTTGTGTGTATAGTTGGGCGGTTGGTCCAATGGGTATACGGATCGCACTAAATCGAAGAAGGACTCGAATAAATCAGGCTTCAACATTGACCTCCACATTATCTCTGAGACGTGTCCTTCAAACTGCATGATTTTGTCCTCGACATGCGATTGAAATGATCCTTGGCATGTTTCCATGCACCGTCCATGCGATTGGTATGCACCTCATTCTCCCTTCCAGTGCTAGTGTTCAAGTAACTCTTTTTAAATGCATACTGATGTATAACAGTGAAATGTTCATACCCTAAATCGTTAAGTGAACAGTACGCTGACCATCCGTCGCTGTATTTCGTGCCTTCACGTTCTACCTGTCTCTCGATTCTGGGAATGAGAGTGTCCTCTGACCTATCCCCTACTGGATAAAGAATCAGTGTTGCTTTCTCTCTCCACCATACCAAATATCATTATTTACAGGAAAAATTTTAAACTTGATTAAGGTCAGACGACACGTTCCTCAAATAAATGTTTTGTATTTTTTAGTATTACATAAATAAATATTCACATTTGTCATTCTCTATTGATTTCTATATTGTTTTAAAATTCTTTTTTTAAATATATAAGCACACCAAAAATTGTTTTATAGGCCATTAAGAAGATTACCCATAAGGGTTATAAGAAATATGACCCTGTGGTATCTTGTCCAAATGCCTGGTAAGGTACCCTTATTTTTTGTAAGGCAACTTGTTTAATGACCTTACTTTCAATGACAAATTCTTAGGAATTATTATATATTTTAGAGGAACGTGTCGTCTGACCTTAATATCGTTGTTGAGAACAGTAATAATTGCCATTTTTTTAAATTTTCAATGGACAAATTAATGAATTTAAAATTTGTAATATTTAAAAAAAAACAGTTATGTTTTGTTTTAAGGACAAACGCTACGTACATTACCTACTGATAATTTTCCAAGACATTTTAAATTTAAACTTGTAATATCTTTATATGTTCTTTGACAAAAAATCAGCATGTGTTACCAGGGGTATTGAAAAGATCTCATATTTAAAAAAAATTGCATTATTCAAATTAAAATAAATAAATATGTACAACAATTATAAAACAAAAATTCAAGATTTCTTTTCATCAAAAATTGTTTTACAAGATGTGTACAAATACATATATAGACATTAAAAGTATTACACACAGGTCCTTCATTTAGTGGAACTCTTCAACTCCAGGAAAGAACCCAAAAAAGTTCAAACTACGTTGCGTATGACCTTAATATAAATTACTTTTGAATATCTACATAATGAAGCATTATAATGTTTTTATATTAAGCTGATTTTACCTTTAGTCCCTTGTTTGGATCTCCCCTGTTATGTTTGACTATCCTCCCAAAAAGTGACTCGTCAATCTCGATGATTCCTGACGCTTTCTTCTTCTTGATAGTTATCTCAAAGTATTCTTTGAACAATTCCCTTATAAATGATGCCCAGTTTACACCTGTTGACTAGTAAGCTACTCCAGCTTATCTGGAACACTGGATCAATGAACACTTGTCAAGTTTTTTTTATGAATAATATAATATCTTGAATCATCAGGTTATTCTTTAATTCTACTTGACCTTGTGTGGTTTCTCTTATTTAAACATCTGTAGATTGTACCTCCAGGATTTCTGAGGATTTCAAAACCACGGTGCCGTCACGGGGCATAGAATGGTGTTCGCTTACAACATATGCATCTTAAACCATTCATACACCATTTCCCGCGGTTGCATGAAGAGTGTGAAGAAGTTCCATGGATTGGAAAAATCTTTAGGCACTATCTGCAGTATGCTACTCGTTTGTCTGTCTCTGAAATTCTTTCCATTTCTTCTAGATTCCTCCATTATGACTATGACGAGAAAGTAATTTTCTTGGAAAGAAACCCCTACTTAAAAACTACTCACCTTTCACGTGAATTTAATACCAGTACCACCCAATGATTTGTCGATTCCTCCAATGATAGAGAGGTGTTTTCAAAATTTGTACCCAGGGGCACTTGCACTTTTTAAACTTACAAAATCACTTAACCTTAAATTCCCTAATTGCATTTAAGAAAATACTTTTAACTCTCATTAGTATTCTGAAGTGCGTAACATTACACAGGAATAAAAAAAAATTAAATGTAATTATTGAAATTAGTGAATTCTTCATTTTCTCATGTGTTTTGGAATGTAATGTCTGACTCCAGATTTGCTGGAATAGCTCCCAATATTGATACTTGCGTATGAATTGATTGATTGATTCACCTGCAACAGTGTCTCTCTTCATTTCTCATCTTGTTCAGAGTAAATCAACTTCTTCCGAGTTAACCTCCCAATTTTATGCAGTGCAATGGTACCATGAGAAAAATTTGTTTCCAAACCCGTGTTCTGACAAACTTGTAAAAATAACGTTTGAGGGAGCCATACGAACTCTTACAAAATCTTCAGTCAATAAGAAACAACCGATTACATCTAATATTATTTTCAAAGTTTTTAATCTAAGAAGTAATTTGTCAGATTTATCTGATTTGCGTATTAGATTACTCTTTGTGCTTGGATATGCAGGATTTTTAAGGGCCGGAGAGCTGTGTAACATCAAAAGATCGGATATTACTTTTGTTAAACTCACATGGAGATTGAACTTAGAAGCTCTAAGACAGATATATACAGAAGGGGGAACATTGTACACATTGGTGTATAAAACCATGAGGTTTCGGTTTGTCAACGTGTTTAAGATCATGATCAGCAAATCACAATTCCCCGGGTCTTCCTGTCTAACAGAATAATAACCTCGAATGTATTAGGTATGCATTATGACATCCCCATGCTCCTCACCGCCTTTACCCAAACTTTGAAATAATTTAGGAAAGACTTTTTAAATTTGTGGACTTATGAGTTTAATTTTATTGAATGTAAAGCTATTTCCTAAAATACATATTATGGAAGGGACTTTCAACTCCGTCTTTCTTTCATAAATAAAAACTTCATGTTGTTTGAATATTAATATCCGGTAATGTTTTTAAATACCTAATTGTTGTTTTCTGACCTAGCTGTGACAAAATAGAACGAGATAATGCAAATTTCAAAATTCTTCATCGGCGAATGACAGAAAAGTTGTAAAATTCCTGTGAGGGTTATGATCTTCTTATCACTAAAAGGTGTTTGTCTTGACAAAGAGCCAAGATTATTCTGTTAAGATCAAGGTCACCGACAGAAGAATATTTTCTTTACTACGCTATGAATTATGAAATGAAAATCATTGGAGGCTCTTACTTGATATATCGATTCAATGAATGTTCAGAAAAGAAATTTGACTGAACATATCCAGTCTTTTGATGGAGTCAATGTTACTGACAGTGAAACTTTAAATTCTCAACCGTATTTACCAGTGAAACATTGCTTATAAAATGCAGTGTGGGGCATGACCTTGACTCAAGTTCAAGGTCACTAAAGATGAGATATTTTGGGTGGACGTATGGACTAAAAAAATATCTAAAAATATACGTAAACATTTCCAATCGGTAACACACAGATGATGTATTTTTATGATAGAGTTGCTTTTCTCAAGGTCTTTTCAAAAAGTCAAGGTCATGCACATAACTTTCCTTTACAGTCGCTTTCCTGGCGAAACATTGTAAGTTGATTCCTAAACAAGCCTTTAAGTTGCTTACTTATAAAACTTTAGAATGGTTTGACCTAGACTCAAGGTTACGTCTTCCTTTCCGCAGCTCCAACGGAAGACCTAAGTGTGTAGTGCAGATTAGACGGGTCTAGGGGATAGCTTGGTCAATTCATTTCATATAACCCCCTAGATACGGGGTGTTTACACTGTGTATACATTTTACCATACGCTGCTTCTACGATTCATAACGCTGCTACTACGATTTTGGCAACAACTCAAGAATGTCATTATGACGTCACGCTTTCATTCCCAGTCTAGACGGTCTAGCCAGCCAGCCAGTTAGCCAGTTCAAACTGGATTTCCTCAAAACAATAACAAATAACAAAAGACCAAAGCAAAAGAACACAGCAATTTTAGTCAGAATGAAAATACAACCATTTACTTCTTCTTCTTCTGTGCCTTATCAGTCATCAGGGGTAGTTTCCTCTTGGGTTCCTGAGGCTTTTTCTCCAGATTTTGTATTTCTTTGACAAATTGTTGATCATCCTCATTCTCTGTACACTGATTAGCCCAATGACCAGATTTTCCACACTTGTAGCACGAATCCTGTTTTTTTCGGGGACAATCTGGGGCCCAATGTCCTAACTCGTTGCAGATGAAGCATGGATCCGTCTGTCTGGTTTCCTTTTTTTCTCCTGATCCCCCTTGATTTTTCTGGTATGTGCTTCCTCCTTTCATTTTGGTGATGTAAATTTTCAGATGATTCAGCTGGTTTTGAACATCACTCACCTTGTTGTTCATATCATTCATCTTGTTGTCAAGACAAGACAGCCTGTTGTCAATTCCGTCCAGAGTGGTATTTAAGTGGTTTTCAACATCACTCAACTTGTTATTCATCTTGTTTTCCAGAGCGGATAGCATGTTGTCAATTCCTTCCAGAGTAGTGTTTAAAATGCTCATATCTTCTTTATTCATGTATCCTTGAAAACTATAGGGGGCTCCTACATATTCTTCAGGTGTAACATAGCTGGGGTTGTCTGGAGTATTCATCATTGCTTCTGCCATAATATTTTTTCACCTCTGTCAAGTTCTAAATGTCAAGCAAGACTGATCGTCAAATCCCAGCTCCGCTTTATATACCAATCTGTTGCAACATCTTTTTTCTACCTGTTGCATCATCTTTTATTTACCTGTAGCATCACCTGTAAGGGCGTGTGCAAAAAATACCTTTTTACCTACGTTTTATACGGAGGGGTATAAATGAGAAGAAAAGTCTGATCCTTTCTTCACAATCGACTATCATGTCAACCCTGATACACACTCACTCTCTGATTTTAAATGGGTATGATTGTTTAGTACGATGGGCACAAAACCAGCAAGAATCTCTACCCCCGGAGGCAGTACAAGTATTTCAGGAAGCGAGCACATCATGGAAACCCTTCAGGATTTGTGGTTACAATGCCTAGCCTTATCACATCATGCGTCGACCATGGGGAGACTAGCTACCATACATTGTCTATGTCGACTTATGAAAACAATTCTGCCCGAGCAATGGTACGGACTGAACCTGCCCCGTTATTTCGGAAAGCCTTACAGTTTCATGACCCATCCCCAAGCGGCCAAAGTTATTTTACTGTGGCAGGACGTAGATGCCATGGAGAAAGTATGTATTCAATACAGAATGAAATACCTGGAAATTTCACACAGGCTAGGAAATCAGTGACTTTTAATACCCGCCTCAATCAAATCTACGAATTACCCTCCGAAGACCGGAGAAGTCCCTGGATGGCCCTAGTAGCAGATCGAATACCATTTCGGAGGAGAATTCGACAGTTAAAACATTGTTAGTTTTTTAAGAAATAAATTAGAAAAAAAAATACTACATCAGTGTTGTTATTGTATGACGTCACATATACACTCGGGTTCGGCCTTTCCCCACTTCAATTTTGCTTTGTCACTGTGATGGGGCTTTTTTTGATCACATGACCAAAAGCGATTTTTTCTTTTAGCCAATCACATTTAATCACGTGATTGGATTGTTGATGTTTTGCCGCAATATTGCAGTATCGTCTGCAATTGTTTATAAATACAGACCCTCCGAGCGCCCAGTGTCATCCTGCTTGTAGCTGATTTATCTAATTTAGCTGATTACAGAAGAAGAAAGAAGAAGATGTCTGGACATTTTTTCTATGAAGATCTTTTCCTCATCCCAGGGATCGTTTTCGAGATTATTTTAATCCTAAGGAGACTTGATAATAACAGGGAACTTATGCAGATAAATTTGGCCAGATTCCAAATCAACACAATCAGGGGGAGAAGACCCCACCCTTACAGGAGGGAAGCATAAAGATCGCCACTCCTGCCGCCACCCCGACCTGCGACCCCGGCCCCCCAAGTGCAAGCCAGGAACCAGGGGCTTCCCCACTGGGGGTTTGCTGTTTCTAACAGGGATATTTGGTGTAGCTTGTGTATGAGCGATGGTGAACCAAGCAACTTTGTATGCGGGCGCTGCTTGCAGCGGCCTGCATGCCTCTTATGCGCTGCCATGATACTAGAGCGGGGTCTACCATGCCCCTTGTGCAGAAACAGTGAGGCCTTGGTGGTACCGTTAACCAGAAGGTCAGACAGAGACGGGGACGAGAGTTCCGACAGCGAGGATGGTAATCAATTAGGGCATGTTGTCCAGCGTCTACTGGCTCATTAGAAGATAGCTGACTCTCACCAGAAACCAAAATGAAAAAAAAAACCAAAAAAAAATAAAAAACAAAAAAACAACAAAAAAGTGTTTTTTACCAAACGGCTCTTTTAAGAGCCACCAAATTTTTCGAAAAGATGCCTTCTTAAACAGCCGAAAAAGAAACGAATTGTGTGTGTCCCTCAAGTTTATAACACCAGGTCACTTTTTTATTATTTTTATAACTTTTTTTTTAAACTTTATATTTTTTTAAACGTATAAAACTTTTTTAACTTTTAATAATAATAACCCCTTTTTAAAAAATTAATTCACATCCAAACACACATTTTTTTTTTTTTTTTTTTTTCATCAAAACAATAACAAATACATATATACACTTAATATCGACGAAGAGTGTACACCTGTTTGTTATAAATGTATGCAAATTGTTCAATATAATGTCTATAATGAGTCCAATTTCCTTGGGCTACTCCACATGCAATCTTGTAAGGAAAAGCATAAGTCTGGTAAGGTAAACTTTCCCAAACCTCTTGTAAACAAGTTTGAAACCATTGCTCTCTATTTTGTGTTGTATCCTGATAAGTGGAAAGTCTTTTAGGTCGGTGACTTGCTTTTCCATAATCCCATTTAGCTAGTAAACAAATGACCACAGGGGATTGTGGGGGAAACACCTTAATAGTGCCTGGAATTCCTCTATCTTCTTCTACGGCTAAATTTCTAGTCCCTAGAGGTCTGCGGGTGACATAGAGATTAGCTTGTGGGAATTTCTCTGCCAGACTTTGACTCAATCCATGAGCTTTAGAATGGATCATGATCTATAAAGTAAATACGAAAGATTTTCAAACCAGTACGATTGTTTTCATGTAAAATTTTCTTTCATAAAAGATCTGGTGACTTAAAAATTCAGGGGATGTGTATGTCCTATGTTGTTAACACCCCAGTGTCACTACAGTGTTTCGTTTTGGTAAAAAAACAAACCATCAAGACTTGTAAAGGATCTAAAAAGTAAATACGAATTGTTTTGAACCTCATAAAATTTTATTTTTCTTAAAATATCAATCAGAAAAAATGGTAGATTCCAAGAATCCTTATGTATCTCATAGTAAAATCCATGACCTTTGACCCCCCATTGTGTTTATAGGTAGACCTATTTAAGCTTGTTTTTTACCCTGATCATGATTCTTTTGAAATGAAAACTATATCGGCACTCTTCCCTAGATCCCTTCTCCCTAACCCACATGAGTTTTCCCGGTCTCACCCTCTAAAAAGACTGAAAAGGCTTATTTTATACACTCGCGTCACTGAATTTCACCTCGTCGCTTCGAGGTTTTTTACTCATTTCTCCACAAAGGATACATGTCATGTATTAATTCTAGTATGAAAAGAAGCAGGAAACTTACCTTGTTTAGACCTGTATCATGCTGGAATCCTACTATGAACACCTACTAAATAATCCATGAAAATATATAGTTCCCAAAGTACAAAACACACACAATATCAGTTCGCCATGAGATTTCGGCTCTCGGCATCGAGGTGCTCTCTTTAACGTCCGTGCTCTGCGCATAAATACAGACGCTTGCCAGAGCTCAGCGTCATTCGTTAGTATCTTGAATACGCTTGCAATGGCTGAGGGAAATTCTACCCAAGGACCCTTACCACCATGGGGGATCCAGGTCGCCGCTTGCCGGATTGACCAGTGTTCCGTCTGTCTGGAGGAGGACCAGATGAGCAACTATGTCTGTGTCGAGTGCTGGAACAGGCCCGCCTGTCTAAGGTGCTCTGAGGTGCTGGTTACCCAGACCTCACCCCCTGGTTGTTGTCCGCTGTGTCGACACAGGCGTCCCAGCAACTTGCCCTCCCCCCCCCCCCCTCCCCCGCTGGGTGAGATGGTTAAGAAGACCTCGCCTAAGAAGACCACCACCCCCAGATCCCAATGACTTCATGGGGCCGTTGATCGGCAGACACCGTCCACCCCTTTCTGAGAGACGGGAGTTTGGAGGCCCATGCAGGAGGACACACAGGGAGTAAACCCTGTCTAAAAAAATCGACCAAACGGGCGTTTTTACGGCCACCCAATTGTTTCGAAAAGAAGCCTTCATATACAGTCGATAAAACAAGAAACGTTCAGTGTATGTCTTAGAAAAAAGATTTTTTTTTTTCAAAATACAGTCAAAGAAACGATTGTATCTTAGGGGGGAAAAAAATGATCTTTTTTTCTTTTCAGTCAAAGAAACGAAACGTTTGTGAGTGTGTTTAAAAAGAAAAGAGTACTGTGGAATCACAAATTTTCGTGGGGGGTTTTTGTTCGTTGTTTTCGTGGTATGACAAGACCCACGAATTCATGTCCACAACGAAATATAAAATTTCACACACATAAGTACTCATTAATTCTTGATCCACGAAATCAAATCCCTACGAACCAAGAAATTTTCCACAAACCACGAAAATTTGACCCCACGAAAATTTGTGATTTTACAGTACCTTATACAGTGGGTAAACAAGAAAAGATTACCTTCTAATACAGTAGGTAAAACAAGAAAAGAGTACCTTATACAGTGGGTAAAAAAAAAACAAGAAACATTGTGTATGTTTCTCTCAAGTTATAACACAGGTCCCTTTTTTTAAAAACTAAGAATTTCTTTTTCAATTTTTTTTTTCTCTTAACTTTTTAAAACTTTTTGATAATAATAATAATGATAATCAAAAGGAAAGTCCCTTTTTTAAAAAAATAAATTCACATTAAAACACACATTTTTATTTTTTTCATCAAACAGTAACACATACATACACATACACTTAATGTGGATGAAGAATGTACATCTATTTAGTCATAACTGTGGGGTATATTCAATTTTTTTTTAAATATTCAGGTACAATCTACAATCTCTTGGAACTAATTCTCTGTTTCTCACTTCAGATTTAAGAACCCCATATTCTTCATAGTCACCCTGTCTATAAAAGGTTTTTTCCAATTCTGGGGAGCTGTAAGACATATCAAAACAAGTTAACCCATGAATCTTTTTGTACATGTATCTCTCATGACAGCTGTATTTAATTTGAATGAATCCTCTCACATGATGCAGTTTTCCAGTTTCTGGATGCCTTTCTTTTTGTAAGATCAAGTATTGATAATCACTTCTAATGATGTGATCTACATCTTCCTGTCTACACCCAGTTAAATCAAGTATCCAAAATATTTTGCTATTCTAAATATGTCCATTTTTAACCGAGCAATATAAAGATTACCTGTATTTTCTTTATGTTTGTTTTGATAATGAGTCTTAATATCTTCCAAGAGTTGAGTTTGAATTTCTTTCATTATTTGTGGACTCTTCTCCTCTGTGGGTTTAAAATCCCTGGGTCTTTTTATCAATCTTTTTTCTGACATCTCTATTTTCTTATCATCTATAAACTTGGCTTCTTCTCTAGTCAAGGGTCTTTCAGGGTAATCCAGGTTACCCTCACCCTCTATAGGTAATAAAGGGTTATATTCCTCATTGACTTCTTCTGTAATCAAGGGTCTCTCGCATCATTAGGATCACTCTTTTCTGGACGTAATTGGATATATTCTTGTTGAGAAATGATCTCAATAGCCCCATCATCATGTAATTGAATTGGTATACCTCTGTCTACATCTTTCTCTAAAAGAACTCTCTGGCCAAACTGAATTTTACTCATTCCTTTACTCTTTTGCTTCGTAAAGGTGTTACCCGTGGTTGAGACAACCTTTTGTTTAGTTGTTTTACTTTTCCATTTGATGTTAAATATAAATAAGTGTAGAAGTTGACTTAAAATATTATGCAAAAAAAATAAGTGAGGTAGATTTTCAGGTAATTCTAGTAGCTTTATTTCATATTTTTACCATTAAGTTTTAATCAATGCAAATTTTAGTACAGTTAAGGTGCGCAATGAAAATATCGACTAAATTTTTTATTTAAAAATGTATACGTAATCGGGATGGCGATTATTTTAAGTACATTATTTATATCGGATAATTGTAATTATGATTAATAACTACATATCGAGGGCGATTACATTTTATATTTAGACTAGTCACGTGATGCTACAGTCACGCGATTTTCGCACATTGATTTGAAGAATTGATGTTACATATAAGTATCACTAGTGCAAGGGCATAACCAAGTTAATTTTCCATGTTTAGTATATAAATATTTTCAACACACATTGTAGTTTCTAAAAAGTGCTGCGATCCTGTCTAAATTCTGCAATTTCATTGTAAAAATTATACTTGTATGACCGAATGCTATATTTTTTGCTGGTCAGCGGCATGAAATATTGATATAATTAAATTGTTTTTAAGATTTCATCAGGATCGCAGCACTTTTCAGATACCTTAATAGTTATATAGTTGATATGTAAAAGCTTACTTTGATCAAAAGTGTGTATGCCCTTGCACTAGATCGATTTATTGAGACCCTCCACATTATCCTCCGATGAACTTGCATACAAATATACGACAGTGTCAATTAAATACGTAATGTACCAAAAATATGTTAATAAAATAGTGAAGAAATCATTAAATTCAAGTTATTTGCCCATAGAATATCTTTAAATAATATTTCATTTAATTAGATCACACATATTTTGTTGAGAAAATATTACTTGATCTGTCTCTCTCTGCGTAGAAACTACGTCACGTTGTAAGAAATGACGTCATATTGACAAGTGTATTACCATCAGTTAATTGTTTATAACTTGTTATGTGGAATTTAACTAACGACAAAATAACACGCTGTAGAAAGTTTTCATGTAGTTAGATGATCTTACTGGTTAAATTAGCAGATAAACTCATTTTAGGGTATTTTAAATAAATGATGTATGACGTATATTGTGTATTATGTCATAGTCGAGTTTTCCCGTACAAATTAGGCTCCGCCTCCTTTTTGTAACCTTAACTGTGCTGCGTTTTACTTATTTTAGTAGTAATATATAAGACGTGTATATTTATAACATGATAATGCTCCAGCAATTTTCCGAGCCATCTTTTTTCTGTTCATTTCATGTCCCAAAATATCCTCTAATGCTTGTTTCTGATTTTTGGCCTATATATATAATAAATAAGAGCAGAGCAAACACGGACCTCCGAAACATCAGAGGTGTGATCAGGTGCCATGGAGGAGTGAGCATCCCCTGCCGACCGGTCACACCCGCCGTGTGCTCGTTTTCATAATCAGGAAATAACGGAAAAAATCCGTGGTCAATTCAGTGTATAAATAATGGACTAACAATTGTTATGAAAAACGTCAGTCAGCATTTCATTCAATGATAGATTGTATTTGCTGACAAGGTCATTGTATCGACAATAGAATTTACGAAATGATGACTTTAAACGAGACTGTTGGTATTCTTGTTTCATCAACTTGCTTGTCAATAATTTACCTCGTTTAGGAAATTTTTCATACGTAGAGCATGCTCTTGCGTATCGAATCAACTGAGATATAAATACTCCGTATGCAGGTGATGAAGGTATATTGCTGCATAAGTAAGGGAAGTTGACGATAGAAAAGTAAAAGTCATCACGTTTATCATATAGCTTGGTTGTTAGATTACCATTAGTGTCTTTTTCAAGTAAAATATCCAAGTATGAAGCAGAAGTGTCGGACTCTGTGGTATCTTTTATCTCGAGCTCAGCATGATATATCGTGTCGACGAAGGAATGGAAATTATCATTATTAATTGACAATACGTCGTCGATATATCTAAATGTTGAGTTGAAGGCCACAGCAAGTGTTTTCTTCTTTTCACGTAAAAGATTCTGCATATATTCTGCCTCATATGAATATAAAAATAAGCCTGCTAATAACGGAGCGCAATTTGTACCCATGGGAATTCCAATAGATTGTTGGAATACCTGGTCTCCAAAAACCACATAGATATTGTCAATCAGAAACTCAAGCATCTTCTTGATGTCAACTTCAGAGTACTTATGTGTGCAATCAGAATCTGTTTTAACAAAATAATTTTTCAAATGACCAATGACGAGGTAAGTTAACTTACGAGTTCCATTTTTGTTAAAGAAGCAGCAGTCAATGATATCAAAAAGCCTGGATTTTAATTTGTCATGGGGAATTGTTGTGTATAAAGTTGAAAAGTCGTAAGTTTTTATGTTGTTGATTTTTGTAAAGTCTTGTGATTTCAAATTCTCCAAAAGTTCTTTAGAATTTTTTAGTATCCACATCTGATTTACACCACTTCTTGAATATATAGTTGTACAGTACTCTTGAATTTTTTCTTTCACTACTGTCAATATTTTAGTGAGAAGTAACGAAAGAGGCTTGGTTGAACATTTACTGGAACCTGCAATGTATCTTTATTTGCAAGGATTCTTATGAAGTTTCGGAATGATATGGCGTGCTTGAAAACCATCAAGTAAATATAATGTAATTCATGTGGCTCTAAAACAGTGATTTGTAAAAGTTTTACTCAGTTGAGCTTCCTTAGAAAATTTCTTAGAATATTTTTCCCAACAAGGGAATTTTTGTTCTAAGTTGACTCAAATTTTCGTACTAAGTTGACTCTTCTTGACTCTGTAGGAGTCTTTTAGGGCGTTGGTAGAGTGCGTCACAATCCTTATTTAACAAAGACAAATATTTCGTAAAGCATTTGTTTGGACAAAGTTTCCCATTAATTCTATAATCCTTCCATCTTGGCTTTTACCATCTTGTTCATCACCTTCATGATTCTTTGTTGCCAGGTCACGCATTTCAATGTATTTCCCATTTTCATTGATAGAAATGTCTGATTTCAAATCCAAAGACGTGCACAGTAAAGTTAAGGCTACCCATGACAAAATTGGTAATGAGGTCATAATGGGGTTTAATGTCATGACAGTTGCTCCTCCTTGATTAATTCTTATAAGGAAATATAGATCCAATTACAGTACGTGTTGCTTTTTAAGCCTACTGATATCAGTTTTTAATCCTCGTGTAGGACCAAAAAATTTGGCAGTAAGTCTGTTACATTTTGCCGCAATTAGAAGGTTTGCAATTCCAGAATACACCGGAGTAACAGGTGACTCCATGGACATTCCTTTATATTTTTAAGTGCTTTAAAAGCTTCAACAACAGTTACCAACAAGCGTTTCGGACTTTGGGATGCCGGTTTTCTTGGATATATCATCAGAAAATGTTTTCCCAATGGTATCTTCTTTTTAGGTCACCTGAGTAAACTCAAGTGACCTATTGTCATCTGTTTCGTCCGTCGTCGTGTGTCCATCAGTAAAATTTGTCAACATTCAAATTGTTTTAATCTTGCCGGTATATAATAACTGGCATAAATTTGAGGTTCCAAAGCACCTTGCAAGTCTTGGCCCAAGAGGCATGTATGTAAAAGTCTTCCTTACGCGCCCATTGACTCTTCAAGGCTCACCACATTCTGGACAGGTATTACTTCGAAACAGCAAGCAGTCATTTGTGCAAACTTCGTACTTCACAAGAGGGATAAGAAGATGTTTTATAACATTCTTGGCTTCCTCAAACGATGCAGGCAAGTGGTTGGGCTTTGGCAGGTTTGCTTTTCATTATGCATAACATCTAAAATTGTTTTTGGACACTCCATGGTTACTTGAAAACACATAAATGTTGTGTCACATCTTCCAACACAGTTACTTTGGATCCTTCATACAAAGGTCTAAGGAGACGAGAGTCCTTGTACGCATCTTCATTGAACATGAACTTTGGAGTGACCAGTTCTTTTCTCGTACTGTCATTCTGGGCATGTCTATAGTACGTACTCCTTGGTACCCACTTCCCACTGCATTCAGTACACTTGCACAATCTAGCAGATCCTTTAAAAGAAGAAAAGAAAGTAATTTAAAAAAAATGAAATTTCAATCTGATTTGGAATTTTATTTTTAAGAGTTTCTAAGTTCTAAGATTTACCTGAAATTTATATTTAAAAAAACACCTCTCATTTAAATGTCATATAAAAAACTCAACAAATGTTCAAATAAAAAAAAAATCTTCTTAATTTGAAATAATATTTTATGAAAATACCATATTTCAACTTGTTGCAATTAATTCTTAAAGGTGTTGCTCTGTATGATACTCTGTTTTTTTTTATTTAAAATATTTTATCTGAGAGAGGGGGATGTGTGTTTATTTTTAATATATTTATTGATTTTTTATTTGTAAACTGTTATGGCTCAGCAAAACTAAAAAAAATGACTTTTAAATTACCATCAAGTTTTCCTTGAAAAGACATACCGCTGAGGACAAAACAACAGATAAAGATACAGGGAGCCCATGTCATATTACTAATCAAGAAATTAAAGAGACTGAACGTTATACATCTTAAGGGATGAATGGAGCAGTGGGACTGCATTTTCAGAAAGTTAATCTGTGAACATTAATAATTTGAAAAAATTTACTTTAATCAGATTCTTTTAAAGAATTCTTTTGGCAGAGGGTACATGTATAAAATTATGAATATCATCAGCTTGTACATATAGAAAAATTTTCTATGCACTGTTAGTATCAATAGTTTATATAATAAGGACCTTATTAATACTATTATACTTTAAACACTACATGCTTTGCTTGACATAGGAATTAGGACACATGCATGTACAGTATTTTGTATTTGTTATGGTCACAACAATATGTAAGAAAAACATATTTGTTCTGCTATTCAACATAACGAGAAGGATATGGAAATAACGAACAGTATTCAATCTCAACGTCCATTAAACAAATATACAAAACAAGAGCAGAGCAAACACGGACCTCCGAAACATCAGAGGTGGGATCAGGTGCCATGGAGGAGTGAGCATCCCCTGCCGACCGGTCACACCCGCCGTGTGCTCGTTGTCATAATCAGGAAATAACGGAAAAAATCCGTGGTCAATTCAGTGTATAAATAATGGACTAACAATTGGTATGAAAAACGTCAGTCAGCATTTCATTCAATGATAAATTGTATTTGCTGACAAGGTCATTGTGTCGACCATAGAATTTACGAAATGATGACTTTAAACGAGACTGTTGATATTCTTGTTTCATCAACTTGTTTGTCAATAATTTACCTCTTTTAAGAAATTGTTCATACGTAGAGCATGCTCTTTCGTATCGAATCAACTGAGATATAAATACTCCGTATGCAGGTGATGAAGGTATATTGCTGCATAAGTAAGGGAAGTTGACGATAGAAAAGTTAAAGTCATCACCTTTATCATATAGCTTGGTTGTAACATTACCATTTGTGTCTTTTTCAAGTAAAATATCCAAGTATGAAGTAGAAGTGTCGGACTCTGTGGTATCTTTTATCTCAAGCTCACCAGGATATATCGTGTCGACGTAGGAATGGAAATAATCATTATTAATTGACAATACGTCGTCGATATATCTTAATGTCGAGTTGAAGGCCACAGCAAGTGTTTTTTTTTTCTTTTCACGCAAAAGATTTTGCATAAATTCTGCTTCATATGAATATAAAAATAAGTCTGCTAATAACGGAGCGCAATTTGTACCCATGGGAATTCCAATAGATTGTTGGAATACCTGGTCTCCAAAAACCTCATAGATATTGTCAATCAGAAACTCAAGCATCTTCTTGATGTCAACTTCAGAGTACTTGTGTGTGCAATCAGAATCTGTTTTAACAAAATAATTTTTCAAATTACCAATGACGAGGTAAGTAAACTTACGAGTTCCATTTTTGTTGAAGAAGCAGCTGTCAATGATATCAAAACGCCTGGATTTTAATTTGTCGTGCGGAATTGCTGTGTATAAAGTTGAAAAGTCGTAAGTTTTTATGCTGTTGATTTTTGTAAAATCTTGTGATTTCAAATTGTCCAAAAGTTCTTTAGAATTTTTAAGTATCCACATCTGATTTACACCACTTCTTGAATATATAGTTGTACAGTACTCTTGAAGTTTTTCTTTCACTACTGTCAATATTTTAGTGAGAAGTAACAAAAGAGGCTATAAGTTTTTAAAATATGAAGTTCATAAAAAGAATTTAGTGATTATTATTAAGCAAGAGGACCTTTGATTATAATGAACACTTCATATTCTAAAAAAAAATAATTTCTCTTTTAGAAGTCAACAATGCTATGGAAAAGTACAGGCTGTCGGGGAAAAAGGACAACAACTGGGAGGCTGCGAGTAATGACATCACGAACGCCTACCAGTGTGACATGCCTCAGACTTCCACAAACAGAAGAAAAGTTCAGGACCGAATGAGGAAATCAGTGTATTGGGCACGCTTCTACCGGATGAAAGAGTAAGTTTATCATTATAATACAATTTTGTCATCTTTTTCAAAACAGTTAAAGGCATATTATCTAGGGAAATACCTTTTTTTGGTATCGTTTTGAATGTTGTGAAATCCAAAGTTTATGATAATATTAAAAGGAATATTTTTCATACTTATCAATTTTTACTGTTATTCGTACTCTACACAAGTGAAATGTTGTTTAAAGTGTTTCCTTGAATTATTGTGCAGGATGACAAAAATTCGATTTCCTGCATCTATTCATATGACCCAAATTTTGAAGAAGGATATGGAAATAACGAACAGTATTCAATCTCAACTTCCATTAAACAAATATACAAAATAAGAGCAGAGCAATCACGGACCTCTGAAACATCAGAGGTGGGATCAGGTGCCATGGAGGAGTGAGCATCCCCTGCCGACCGGTCACACCCGCCGTGTGCTCGTTGTCATAATCAGGAAATAACGAAAAAAAAACCGTGGTCAATTCAGTGTATAAATAATGGACTAACAATTGGTTTGAAAAATGTCAGTCAGCATTTCATTCAATGATAGATTGTATTTGCTGACAAGGTCATTGTATCCACCATAGAATTTACGAAATGATGACTTTAAACGAGACTGTTAATATTCTTGTTTCATCAACTTGCTTGTCAGAAGCTTTTCGCGCATGCTCAACCCGGTAAATTAAAACAAACATGTCGGAAAACAGCACCTCTAACCGGGGAAGAAAGCGCTGTAATTGAAGCCATATTTTGAACTGAGATTTTAGTGAAAATTTTTATGTTGGGATTTAATGCCTAAACGGTAAACTTTCTTACTAAAAATATTCTCTCAAAAGGAAAAAGCCTTATCTAAGCTTAAAATTGTTTACGTAGTGATGTATTGTGGGTCCAAATGACTGTGGAACAATTTTTTCGAATGAATGTGCAGAAGTCCAAAATTTCCTTTCACACAGGCGTTGTAGAGCTCGCAGTGACAAGGGTCGCTTTGCAATTCCGGCTTCGCTCACTATAATGTACATGTTTTTAATATGTCAAATTGATGGTGCGACTGTTTTGGAGAGTGCAGTTAATTCATTCGTAATAATTTAGATCCGGTTCATTAGACCACAGTGTCATTTGATGTTTGTATAGACTCTCATGTCACATGAGTACGTTGTATGTAAGTTAATTCTTTATCGAAAAGGAGTCTGAACAGTGCAGAACGTAAATTAAGAATGTTTCGTTGGCTATTTATCTTCAGTACTTTTCATTAAATAATTGTAAAATGTTAAAAATGTGCTTATATTTTTTGTAGAAAATGGATCAAATGTGTACAGATTATGATAAACAAGGACCTTCAACTTCATTGGCTATGCCACGGTGTACAGTCAAAATTTGGTAATCTGATAAAAAATTGAAGAAAGCTGTTACATGCAGTACTTTTGGGGAACTAATAGAGAAAAGTAAGAAAATTCTCTTTTGTTTAATTCATTTAAAATACATGATCACTGTTTTGTTATTTATCTAAAGCAAAAATTTGTGCAAGAAAACGTGATAAAGGGTATTAATCCTCAGTCTTGTTATTGACCTGAACCCTGCAATTAATTACATGGCAGATTTGAAGACCCTGCATTTAACACTAGACATTTAACATCGAAAAATGAGCTGATTTGATCACTAGCTCATATGAGTTACATGTACATTTATTATCAGCTAGTCATCATTTAACTTGATAATTTCAAAACCTCTTCAGACATTTATTATTTGATATTTGTATTTACTGGGTCTAGGATTTCTTATGGACATACACTGTATTCTACAAAACAATTATAGGAGACCTGTTAATAACAAAAGTTGTGTAAATTATGCCGCATGTTTATAGGCTTATGTTTAGCATATGATAGCTGTTCTATTACAGTAAAACTTGGATGCAAAAAACTCTCAGTGGACCTTGAATTTAGCTTCCTTATATTTGTACTTTGGGGGGGGGGGGGGGGTTGACAGTAATTTAATTTTCTGAAATATGCACTCTTGTATAAATCAACAACATGATGAAATGAAATTTATAATATATATTTCCAACATTTTGAAAGATATGGCGCCGTGCAGGGTCAGTCTACGTATAATTAGATGTTAGATCCACTCGCATACTCACTCGTTTTAACATTCAACAACATCCCATTTAGGATGATGTCAGAGATCAAATTCCATCAACCAATATAATCATTGCCCGCAAAATCATTGTATATTGTTGAAAGTAACTTGAAATGAATAAGTCTAGAGCCGTTCCGACCCTCTATGGGATGTTGTTAGATGCAAGTAACATCTAATTTTGATTTGATTGCCTCAGACCAATGGTTCCTGTGGGATGGGGTGCACAAGTGGAAATGCATTTTCCCTTTATTACTCTGATCTATCTACCTCTGGGTACAAATTAAGTAACCAAAGTAAGTATGCTTCCAGTGTATAGGTATGATGAGCAATGGCAGGGTCCTCTTTTAGAGCTGGCAACTGGCGATTTTTCGCCCCCTACTTGTTGCAAATTTGCCGCATACTTTAATTAAAACTCAAAAAAAATGTAAACTCTTACGATTTTCTTTAATACAACGTAATCCCACATGGAGATGATAAGTGTTAATTTTTGAAAGGTACTTGGACACAGATTTGATACGAATTGACTGTCATTGTTTTAAAATCAACTTTTGCACGTCAAAATATTCAGCATAAATAACAAAGTAATGAATGAATTTTTCAGTTTCATCTTTCTGATTGGTTGACTATAAACAACAAATTTTCATATTTTACAGTGATATTTCGGTGAGCTTTCCCAAAGGACAGAGTGATAAGTTAAAACGAGATCACCAGTGGTACTCTGGTTTAAAACACAAATTAATTCAATTGTTAAAAATTTGTTACATACAAGTAATACCAGGGTGACCTGTAAGGTCAATGGGCCTTTTGTTTTTAGAATAGTTTGTATTGATTTTGCAAAATATGAACTATATAAATGTCGAACATGTCAAGTCTCAAGAAAGTAATCAAATTTTTTAGGAAGTTGGGAATCTATAATAATTTTACAGAAAAAGAGAAATCAATTGGTAAAACTCAATATAGATCTAAAATGAATTGGGTGAATTCTAAAAATATAGACTATTATGAAGCTGTGAAGTTTAAAAATAGTGGATAATTCCATATACACACACATATATATGTCCAACGTATTTTTGCAAATGGGAAGTTCTTTGCCACAGAAAAGAAAGTCATCCAGATAATGCAGGATTGAGGCATTTTTTAAGCAATCCTGTATAAGCCAATGCAGAAAGCAAGCAAATCTGTCCTAAATTGCACAACTTATTTTGCAATCGAAAGGTAGCATCTGGTCGTAATAAAACCATCATTGCGCTGCTGATAACAGTAGTTAAATTGGATTTTAATAGCTTAATTGGAGCAGCATGGGGAAAACCTTATCATGGCCGCTGCTGACGTAGTGCAGACAGATTAAATGCCAGATGGCTAGAGTCAATGTGTTTATGACTGCAGAAAAATAAAAATTCCTTCTTTCAGATTTAAGTGAAAACCTAACACGTCGAAATCAGTGCTGTTCACTGGTAGCTACCTAAAGGCTGATTTAATGTCCGACTTTGCCAGAAATGCCCCCGACCTAATTTTGCAATAATGGCGGCAGCATCATATATGGTTGAATAGGTTACTGAGATCTGTTCTGAGTCAATGAAATCATTTATTGAAGCAGATTCTGGATTAATAAATGGTGAATGAGGCGGTAGTCACCGTCTTTTTTAGGTACAAGACCTAAAGGAGAAACTTGTAATGTTGGAAAAGGTGGTTCTATGAAAGGACCCGCAACCCTCCCCAATGAGACTTCTTTGTAAATCTTGAAATTGTTTGTCTAAACTTGTAAGACATCTAGAAAACCTGGGGCCAAAATACTGTAATTTAAAACCATGTTGAAAACCTTCCCTTAAAAATTTATGATCAGAATAATTTTGTGTATGTAAAAATTTAATCTGGGTCCTGCCCAGGTTATACAGCTGCCTTGTTGGAACAGGTTGTGGCCGGGTGCTTTCCTCCGCACCTCCTTGAATCTGCATCTGGGGAAGAAATTGCATTTTTTACCCTGATTGAAATGATAGCAATACTGGGTAGCAGCGGATGTGCTGCTCTCATCTAAATTTTGTTTAGTATTGTTGAAGTGATTCTGACTGCCAAAAGATTTTGAACTTTGGTTGGTCACATACAGTAGCCAAAATTCTTGACTTATAACCCGACAGGAGGATTCGGGATTGCTAGCTTTGCGTAGCCAAAATTGTTCATCGTATTTAAACCAGCCCTGTGATCTAGAGGCGGCTAGTCTGATATCTCTCATGTATTATAAAAACTCTTGGGCCCTATTGCGATATTTCTCTAACATAAACTCATGTAAATCATAAAAGCATTTGTCCATTTTTCGATTGTCAAATATGTACCAACCTTTGACCGGACAATTCAAAATTTCCCATCTCAAATTTTAATTTCTCCATGTCCTACCAAACTATCATTAATCTCTTTGGCTGATTTTAACAGCAGACCTAACTCGATAAATAGTCCATCCAAAATTTTTGTTTTAACTTCAAAGCAATGTTTTGACCTACATTATCGAAACAGCTTAGACCCAGTGGTTCTTGAGAAGAAGATTTTCAAAGATTTTTCCTATATATTTCTATGTGAAACATTGATTCCACATTGTGGCCCTGCCCAACCCCCGAGGGTCATGATTTGAGCAATTTAGAATCAACATTACACCAGGATGCTTCCAACTAAGTTTCAGCTTCTCTGGCTCAGTGGTTCTTGAGAAGATTCCAAATTGTTGCCCCGACCAGCCCCGAGGGTTTCAGCTTTACTGGATATGTCCCTTCATTTTAACGATGTAAATTCCCCTTCACCCAAGGATGCTTTGTACCAAGTTTGGTCGAAATTGGCCCAGTGGTTCTTGTGAAGAAGTCGAAAATGTGAAAAGTTTACAGACGGACAGATGTACAGACGGACGGACAGACAAAATGTGATCATAAAAGCTCACTTGAGCCTTCGGCTCGGGTGAGCTAAAAAGCAACACAACTATATGTTTAAAAATCTTTTTTTAAATGAAAATATTTGTATATTAGTCTGTTTGAATGTGATTTCTTACCATATGTATCTTAGCTTATGTCAATGTTTTTGTTGACCTCTCCTTTGAGTCCTTTCCTGATCTTTTCCTAAGGCATTGAAGAATTTCTGTAATGAAACAAATTGTACATAATTCTACTTAAATACTGGATTTTCTTTTACAAAGTGTGTGTTTATAACGTACTGATCATATTTGTTTTCGATTTCTCTCTGCAAATAAACATCAACACGTGTTTTTTATTTACAAATTGAAGAAGAGAAATTTGAATGCAGCAAAAAATAAGATTTTTTTATACTCACTTAAGAAATGCTTATTTCTCACAATGTATAGAAGTTTACGATTCAAGTCAATGATTAAGACTGCCTATATCAGCTATAGTATTGTAAAAAAATTAATATATACTTACCAATAGTTCAATGGACATTTTTCAGCAAACTATTCAGTTTTCGGCTTCATTCCTTTCCTACAAAGAAATAAGATGTGTTTGTGAAACACTGATGCCCCTGAATGTCAACATAGCAAAGATTGAACTTTTTATAAATGCAAATTTATTTATTGGTACTATAAGCAAGGTATTCTCACTGGAAATCAATTGTGAAATTTGAAATGAAGTCAATATTAAGTTCAACGTAATTGGTGTCAAATGAAAGGTCTTGCCACATAAAATACTTATTTACTTATGTAGGGAAAGAGAGTCCTAGTCCTAACCGTTTAAAATTATGGTCAAAGTTCTTGCTTACAAATGAAAGCACTAGCCCCAGCCTTTAAAAATTATGGTCAAGGTTTCCTTTTTAAGGTAAGTCAATTTAGAAGGTCAGAGGGTCAAAGTTCTTGGTATCCAAAGAAAGATCTTCTCACAAGGATTACATATATAAAGTATGAAGGCCATATCCCTTACCGTTCAAACGTTATTGCTAAGGTTAAACTATTTTTTTCACGAGTACGAAAATGTATAAGTCATGTTCATAGGGTCAAGGTTGTTGGTATCCAATGAAAGATCTTTAAACTAAGATTAAATATGTGAAGTATAAATGTCTTGGAATCTAATGTTCAAAAAATATGGCTAAAGTAAACGTTTTGAAATATTTATGTAAAAGTGGGTCAAACTCCACTGTCAAATTTGGTGGTATCCAAAGAAATACACAAGTGAAATATGAAACACATATCTGCACTAAATTAAAGGTCATGGGCAAAGTTAGACTTTTAGCGGACAAACAGAGACAGACAGATGGACATGCAAAAAACTATAGACCCACAAAACTTCGAATGAGTCCAGACACAAACATACAAGTGTCTGATAAGAGGAACTCCGACGGATCGGGGTTTTTCCTAGTCATTCCCAGTATCATTTTCAAAGTGCGGGGTCTTTTTTTGACAAAACGATTGTTGGAGGTTTACAGAACCGATACCCCTGCGTTATTTGATTTTGCAGTGTTCTTGCGTTGAGTTCGATTAACCTTTCGGTTAGGGATTTTCTAGATCGCAGGTATATCGTTTTATAAGCATCGTATTCACGGATTTTTCTTTTCTCGAGTAAAACTGATATTATCTCCTGAAGTGTAAAAAAAAGATATTTTTTCGAGCCTGGTTAACCAAATCTACTCTTTAACTCTGTCGCAGCTAAGACTGACAGGCTCCTCGAGATCAAAATTAATAATTATATACTAGTATCTTGCTCTCTAAATAAGATCTTCCTGTTCCCCCATATAGCTTACACAGGATGAAAACCCACCATTCAGTCGACTAAAGAGTTACTGAATAGACCCTTTCCCGTGATCATTCAGTTACCAATCAGCTGTTTCTTAACTGTCAAAACCGTAGGATGTTTAGGCTTTCGATAAACTTCGGTATTTATATAAATTGTGATTCGACTATCGGATCATCATTTTTTAAAGGTCTTCAGCCCGTTATGCATTTGAATATGCACATTTTCAAAAGTGATAATTTTATCTCAAAACAATTAAAAAAAACAATACTTGTTGTTACACTCAAATAGTTGTACAAAGGGGCATAACTTGTGTTAATTTATTGAATTACAAATCATTATTTACCATTTACGAGGTGCGAATTTATGTACTACTATACTGACTGATATGAATGAAAATTAATTTTAACAATATACATACACTCATAGTGGTCAGCACGGATGAATTGAGGGAGATTGAGCCTTTCCACGACGAGACCTCCACACAATTCGCTGTCAGGACAGAGTCTGTGGATGGGAGGGCTAAATCCACGCTCTCCCCCCAGAGTTTACACGTGACACTGCTGGATCCCTCCAGCGATTCTATCAGCAACTCCCGTCGTTTTGAGTTCGGGGATTAAATGAGGTCAGAAGCCTGCAAATATTAATGAAGACATAATTTAAAGTGATTTAAAATTTTTCCAGTGTCATTTTCACTATGCAAAGTAGCTGCAGATCTGTAGTGTTATGGTTTTAAGTATTTGTCTTTGACCATAAAGATCATACAAAAATATATAAAACCATAACGCTACAGATCTTCAGCTATATACAAATGTGAAACACAGAATATCATTTGTAATTCAAATCTTACATTTATATCAAACATTTTAATGATGTGATTTTTTATGATGCCTTTCATGTGTTTGTTTATGTGGAGGGGAGGGGGCACCTTTCTCAATTTTCTTTAATGCAAATGCTTACAATTTCCTTATCAATTTTAAGTAACTGAAAGAAAAATGCTGTCATTTTTACTGCTCAAATGTTATATCTGTTAGATCTGTATTTTGTAGTGAACTGACAAAAGTAAACTTTATGATCTTTGAATTAAAAGCTTAAGATTGAATTCAATTCTTTTATTTACTCTTTTCTGGATCCCCTTGACCGAGACGGTTTTTAAAGTCGGACTTAGGAGAATCTCGTCCACAATTTGAGTGGGGGATGCAGAAACCTGTCATGGATGTTTTGGTTCACTTCAAACTTGCCACACTTGAAGACCTGATCTATAAGAATTTGCAGGTTTTATATGTATGATATAAATAATTAATATGCTTTGTGTGTGTCGCTTTTTCTTAGCTTACCTGAGCTGAAAGTTTTAAGTGAGCTTTTCTGATCACTCATTGTCTGTGAACTTTTCTCGTTTTTAATTTTTTCTGAAGAACCGCAAGGACAATTTTAACCAGACTTGGAACAATGCATCGTTGGGTAAAGGGAAATTTAAATTATTTGAAATCAAGGGCCAAGTCCCCTTACAAGGGCAGATAATGAAAAAAAAATCAAAAATAGAGTGTAAAAATAAAAAAAAAATACATGTTAATTTTTCTAGGCATTTGTAAATATATTATAGTTTGGGAATCTGACAAAAATTTGGAAAAAAAATTTTGCATTTCATTATAACCACCAGAGTTGATTTATAGAAATATATATAAAAGGTTTATTGAATATTTATGAATCATCTGAACTCGATTAAAAAAAATGTCTATGAAACCTTATTTTTAGGTCACCTGAGTAAACTCAGGTGACCTATTGCTATCACTTTTCGTCCGTCGTCGTTCGTCGTTCGTCGTGCGTCGTGCGTTAACATTTGAACATTTTCAGCTTCTTCTCTGAAACCACTGAACCAATTTCAACCAAATTTGGCATATAGCATCTATGGGTGAAGGGGAACAAAAATTGTGAATTTCATGGGCCCTGCCCCCCTGGGGCCTGGGGGGTGGGGCAAAAATCACTAAAATTAGTGCAATCTTTAAAAATCTTCTTCTTTACTCCTGGACATCAAGCAGTCAAACTGTTTGCATGATTGTAATCAGCATTGAGTCCTCTACCAAAATTGTGAAATTCATGGCCCCGGGGTCAGGGGTTCTGGTGTTAGGGTGGGGCTAAATAAGTATATAGTGAAATTTCATGAATTCTTTGAAAATCTTCTTCTCTGCTCCTGGGTATTAAATAAACTAACTAAGTGCATAGTTATGATGAGCAAGAGTGCCTCTACCAAAATTGTGAATTTTATGGCCCCAGGGTCAGCGGTTCTGGTGTTAGGGTGGGGCTCTATAGATTATAAAGTGAAATTTCATGAATTCTTTGAAAATCTTCTTCTCTGCTCCTGGGTATTTAATAAACTAACTAAGTGCATAGTTATGATGAGCAAGAGTGCCTCTACCAAAATTGTGAATTTTATGGCCCCAGGGTCAGGGGTTCTGGTGTAAGGGGGGGGGGGCTCTATAGATTACATAGTGAAAATACTTGAATTCTTTGAAAATCTTCTTCTCTGCTCCTGGGTAATAAATAAACTAAATAAGTGCATAGCTATGATGAGCAAGATTGTCTCTACCAAAATTGTGAATTCTATGGCCCCAGGGTCAGGGGTTCTGGTGTAAGGGGGGGGCTCTATGGATTATATAGTGAAAATACATGAATTCTTTGAAAATCTTCTTCTCTGCGTCTGGGTATTAAATAAACTAAATAAGTGCATAGTTATGATGAGCAAGAGTGCCTCTACCAAAATTGTTAATTTTATGGCCCCAGGATCAGGGGTTCTGGTGTAAGGGGGGGGGGGGCTCTATAGATTATATAGTGAAAATACTTGAATTCTTTGAAAATCTTCTTCTCTGCTCCTGGGTATTGAATTAACTAACTAAGTACTTTGTTATGATGAGCAAAAGTGCTTCTACCAAAATTGTGAATTCGATGGCCCCAGGGTCAGGGGTTCTGGTGTAGGGGGGGGGGCTCTTTAGATTAATAGTGAAAATACATGAATTCTTTGAAAATCTTCTTCTCTGCGTCTGGGTATTAAATAAACTAAATAAGTGCATAGTTATGATGAGCAAGAGTGCCTCTTCCAAAATTGTGAATTTTATGGCCCCAGGGTCAGGGATTCTAGTGATAGGGTGGGGCTTTATTGATTATACAATGAAAATACACTAAATCTTTGAAAGTTTTCTTCTCTGCTCCTTTGTATTAAGCAGATGAACTACCTATGTAGTTTTATGCTGTACATGGTCCAATATCTTAAATAATTTTGAATTTCAAGGCCCCAGGGTCAAGGGTACCATAAAGGAGGGGGGGCTGTACTTATATACTGAAACTGGATGAATTGTTTGAATCTGCTCCTTGGTATTTATCAAATATTTTTGAAAAGCAAGGGTGCCTTTTCAAAAATTGTGCAATGTGTGGATCTAGGCCTAAGGGTCAGGGGTTCATGTGTGATTGGGGCATTACTGATCATGCTGAATATTGCTGATTACTTGAAATGCAGTTTTTGTTTCCCTACCCTGCTTATGGGTATTAAGTAAACAAACTAAGCAACTGCTAAGTGTATTGTTATGATGATCAATGGTGCCTATTTCAAAATTGTGAATGCCATAGCATCTGGATTAAAACATGAATCAAATTCAATCACTGGAAAGTTGTTGTATAATGCTCAGGTGACCTATAAGGCCCATGGGCCTCTTGTTCTTTTTTGCAAAGATAGACATTATATAGGCATTGAAGATTGGGGTTTACCTTATTAGTTGGTTTAGCCACCTTTTCAAATTGCTTCCGACACCTATGTCTAAAATGCTATGCTTAATCCTATACTGTTAATCTATGATGTAGAATATTTAAGTGTTAAGTAATTTTTTTCAAGGTAAGCTGGTAAAAGAATTCTATCAAAAACTTACCCTGAAACTGTTATACAGACGAATGGTGTCGCCCACAGATGCCCCTTTGCAGAGATAGAAATTGTTTACGTTGAGCATTTCCTTGAATTTTAATGGGAAGGTTAGTAATTTTATATTGCTATTATGGTACACACAGCACAGAGCACATTCCCTCCTAGAATGGATGTTTCCAATTAATTAGATTTTTACATCTATTCCTTTTGTGTTTATGATGTCAGATCCAATTTGAACCATGTATGATATTTTTACACACTTAACTCTTATATATACATAAGGTGGACAATGAATAATTAATGCAGCTGCCTTATAGGCATAGCCAATGAAATTTTATTGTTCGTATCTTGCTTACATTTTATCTGAAGTTTGCTCTGTGGTTAAATGTGTAATTTGGTTCACACACCCAGTCATGTCAATCATATTAGGCTTTATATTGTGGACATAGAATAATCTAGAAATTGTAAAGCGGTTACATTATTGAGAAATTTTAAGATAATACAATTATTGCACTGCTATAAATTCAGAAAAAAATCCATCATTATTTTTAAGGACAGATGATACAATTTTTTTAGGTCACCTGAGCAAACTCGGGTGATCTATTGCTATCTGTTTTTGTCCGTCGTCGTCCGTCGTGCGTTAACATTTGAACATTTTCAGCTTCTTCTCTGAAACCACTGGAACAATTTTAACCAAATTTGGCATAAAGCATCTATGGGTGAAGGGGAACAAAAATTGTGAATTTCATGGTCCCTGCCCCCCTAGAGCATGAGGGGTGGTGCAAAAACCACAAAAATTAGTGCAATCTTTATAAATCTTCTTTATTCCTGGACATCAAGTAGTCAAACTGTTAGTATGATTGTAATCAGCATTGAGTCCTCTACCAAAATTGTGAAATTCATGGTCCCAGGGTCAGATGTTCTAGTACTAGGGCGGGGCCAAATAGGTTATTTATTTAAAATGCCTTATTTCCTTGAAATTCTTCTTTTCTGCTCCTTGGCATTAAATAAACTAACCAAGTGCTTAGTTGAGTTGGAAATGACTGCCTTTTCCAAAATTGTGAATTTCATGGCCCCTAGGCAAGGGTTTTAGTGCTATGGCGGGGCTGTATAGATTTTATAGTGAAAATGCAAAAATTCTTTGAAAATCTTATTTTCGGTTTGTAGGCATTTAAAAAAACTAACAAAGTGCATAGCTATGTTGAATAAGACTGACTCTTCTAAAATTGTGAATCTAATGGCCCTAGCGTCAGGGGTTCTAGTGGCAGGGCGGGGCTATAAAGGGCTATATTGATTGTATAGCGAAAATGCAAAAATTCTTTGAAATTCTTCTTCTCTGTTCGTTGTGATTAATTAAACTAAGTGCATAGCTGTGTTGAATAAGATTGACTTTTCCAAAATTGTGAAATTCATGGTCTCAGGGTCAGGGGCTCTAGTGATAGGGCGGGGCTATATAGATTATATAGTAAAAATGATTAAAAAAATTTTATCTTCTTCTTTGCTCCTGAGTATCAAATGAACTAACCAAGTACGTAGTTATGTTGAATAAGGCTGCCTCTTCCAAATTTGTGAATTTCATGACCCCTGGGTTAGGGATTCTGGTGTTAGGGTGGGGCTTAATTGATTATATAGTGAAAATGCATACATTCTCTAGAAATCCATTTTTTCTACACCTGGGTATTTAACCAACGAACTATGTACATAGTTATGAGAAGGAAGGATGCCTCTGAGATTTGTGAATTTCAGAATTTGTATTCCGATGTATACTGTAATTATAGTATTTTTGAAACTTTTATCTGAAATAATGATCTTAATTATTTTTTCCTTTATTAAGATTAATTATCAACAATAAATTATATTAATCTGAAAATGAAAAAAAAATTAAGTGTTCTCCTAACCATCATCACTTCTTAAGGAAAGAAAGGAATGTGCATCACTGTTGCTGTCAATGTTCAATGTCTGTAAGAATTTTTCCTATTGTGAATTATACATATATATCATGTATCACTGTACATGTACAATTCATACATTTCTTGTGCGAATATGTACTTTTAAAATTAAATGAATACTTTTAAATAAACAATGATAGAAAAAACTATACATTTCTTAAATAAAAATGAAGAAAAAACTATGAAGAAATATTTTTTTAAAAACAACAACAAACAAACAAGTCAGCAAAAGTCTTTGCCAAAGAGTTGAAATAAATAAAAAAAAATCAAAAGAAATACCCATAATTATTAAATGGTTCTTACCATTATCATCATCTGGATAAGGTTCAATGTCTAAAAATCAATGAAGACAAAATCAAACTTATTAGTTTAGTTAAAGGACCAATGTATCTTTTTGAGTATTTAATAAACACTGTACATACATGTATGCCGTCTTAAATGCGAATTTTGAGCGTGCCTGTAGATGTCAGCATGACAAAATGAAAGTACATGTGTATCAAGAAAAAACATATCGCTGTTCAAAGAATCTTTCACAGTTGTAACATGAATAAATGCATTAATATCTGCTAGAGATATATAAATACCATATTCAATTATATAACTGTACATTTTTTTTTTATGCAATCTTGTTTGACATATTTGAAAATTTAAAGAATATGTTTATACCCACACTTACCCATCGTCTAAATATGCCACAAATCACCGATCGCTCCTTGATCTCAATATTTGTTGTTTCGTTTCAGCAATTTTTCTGATATCTACTGTTTTACACTTTCAAGAAAACGTGATTGAGCTATTCCACTATTTAACAGCGATCAACGTTTTCCTCCGATTTCGCGAACTTTTTTTTTCAGTTTTTGAATGTAATGACGCAATATGTGTACGTTTTAGAGTACTCGCACGCGTATGCGTTTTAACAGTTGTCAGTTATTCTGAAAGAAAGATGTGAGCGATAACGAGAGATGAAAATGTGTACTATGCAATGATAAATGATGTTAGGATGCGCTTTTCGAGAACCAGAACAGAATGCCCTCCACTTCATGGACGTTCCCTCAAAGGAAGACTTGCGATCAAAGCGCCTGAACTCTGACGCTCAACGTGCTGTCATCGCACGTTTAAATATCTACAAGACATATCTTTCAAAAGCAAAGGAAACTTTTTAAATATTTTTTTTTAAATTTAAATTTTTTACTCCTTCATTGTCTTCATCTCCCGACCATATCGTCGATTCACGGAAGTACGACAACTTTGGGGGATTTCCAATGTACAGATCGTCCAAAAAAAATATATGCAATCTTTCACGGTTTCGTAAATAACAAATCGGTATACTATTTTTGTTTTGCAGATAAATCAGATAATAATTCATGTGAATAAAACAAAATATTGTATATATCTCTCTCATATATACTACTGTCAATGAAAATACAACACTTTAATTTTCCTTGAAGATATATACGGGTTATAACTATATACCAAACAAGTTTTAGACATCTTTTACTTTGCCAAATCATGCAGTTATTTAATGGTTGAATGGTTTTTATTCCATTACCGAAAGTTAATTTTTTAGCCCTCTTAACAGATAACATTTAAATAAAACATCCCCCTTCCGACCATTTAATCTAAACATGCTAGTCCGCTATGTAAAATATACATGTATGCAGTCCGATTTCTACCACCCATTAGGTTTATCAATGTCTTTATCTGAGCCAAATAAATATTCTTGGGCATTTTTAATTGCCTGTTGTTCAGATACTGCGGTCGAATTTTCTCTAACTTGGCGTAGTGTAGTAACTCTTGGACTTCCGGTCAAGAAAATATTATTTATGCTATTGAAACACATGAGCCTGATGAGTTGTGATATAGTGTACATTTGCATCTGCAGCTCTTTTTTTTCTTTATTTTGAGAATCTCCAACATTAGCAATGAAAAACCAGTCATTTTGAGGAAATATAGGCATCACATCCGGTAAAGAAAGAAGGATTTTTTCCCGGCCTTTTCGCACAATACTTAAGATTAACAGTTTCAAAACCTTGAAAACCCAAACAATTGTTTAAAATTGTATTAAAAATGCAAAAAATTGATTTCTGTTAAGAGGGCTAAAAAGCAACTTCCGGTAGGAAGAAATTCATTCAACCGTTAAATAATTGATTTGGCAAAGTAAAAGATGTCCTAACTTTTTTGTACATAGTTATAACCCGTATATACTTTTCACCCTAAAATTAGAGTGTTGCGTTTTCATTGACGGTGAGTATATATGTACTATGAAGAGTATTTCCTTCCCCATCCCCCTTCTTTCTCTCTCTCTCTCTCTCTTAGTAAATGCAGTATTTTCATTATTTATATGAACAAATGATATTCCATGGAGGGAGACGACAATTTGTGTCCAGATCTAATTTTGATTGGATTTACAATGATCTATGGAGACAGTTTAAAGATCTAACCGAAGTAAAGGATTTTGTGGAGGCAGTCAATGTGGTCATTGGTTTGTATTAATTATTTAATTTTGAAAGCTTTTACATGTATATAAATATATAAATCTACATGTTTATCACAAGAAAATAGAAAGAATGTTCATTTAGTAGAGAGGACGACAAATTAACTTTAATGAGAAGGGGGGGTTATTAAGCTCCACCCCCCAACCACCCACCCATTCTCCCTCAACCAAAAATAACACAATTAGCAATATAAAAGTCAGTTTCTCAAATCAATTGTTCTTTTTTCCAAACCAGGTGATTTTACAGTTGTGCCAAGAACACAAATGGATTCTAAAGAATCTGTATGTAATGACTTAGGTTTCCTGGATACCAATATGCCCTGAGACATGGGAGGGAGATGAGGTACAATTTCTTTGTTTTTTATTTTAAGTATATTGGGAGTATGTTTGTGGATTTTTTCTTTTAAATTTCATTGAATATTATATGACAATTTATTTTTAATAAGTTGCAATGAAATTAAATAATTGAATATGAATAGTTTTGGGGTGGAGTTTTCACTTCACGCCAGAAATTGCACGAAATATAGCTGACTTGAAATCCTTGGTGAAGAGAGAATAAAAACATGTTTAAAGTTTGCTAATAAGTAGTATAAGCAGTCTAGCCGGGGGTTCAACTGAGTGCACTTTTGGGGCTGGGGGATAGGGGGTTCAACGGAGTGCACTCTTGGGGCAAGGGGGATAGGCGGATCAACGTTGTGAACTGTTGGGGCCCTGGGGGATAGGGGGGGGGGGTCAAAATTTAGGACATTTTGGGCCCGGGGCGGGGTAGCTGCCTGGGTCAACGGAGTGCAGATTAGGGGGGTCTGTGGGGATAGGCGGTTCAATATCTAGGACATTTTTGGCCTTGGGGGGATAGACGGGTCAAGGGAGTGCAGATAAGGGGGTCTAGGGGATAGCTGGGTCAATTCATTACATATTGACCACTTGTACAACGCTTGCGCGTCATAAGGTCAATTTGAGGTCAGGGGTAAAACAACCTGCGCTGCAGTGTAAACAATGCTAGACCGAGAGTATGTGAATAACGGTATTAGACTCGATTAGATAATTTATGCATAATTATTTAATTAAGATAAATTGATAATTTCACTAATTACTTATTTGAGGAAGAAAACTATATATAATCAGGGGTTTAAGACAGGAAACCTCGAAGTATATCCCATTTCGATTTTTTATATTCTACGTGCAAGAGGTTTATTATGTCAGATCAGGTTGTATTTTCTTACTTTGAGATAGATGATATACTCAATACAAGTTCAACAGTTGCGTGTATTTAAATTTTCAATATTTACAAAGGTTTAAGATGCTACGGACTACCCCAGTGCTGTGCTCAATTAGTTTTTTTCTTCTGAAAACAGCTGTGTCATTTGAACTATGCTGAGATATCGACAGGTTTGAATGCAATATTAGCACGCAATATAATGGTAACAGCGTTTTGTTAGTTCTTTAATTTAACTGTTTTGACATCACACTGTTGCTGTTAATTTGCTCAAAGCACTGAATGTAGGCCTAATTAATGATTTGAATTGAATCAGCAGAGGAAATTATGTGCTTACATTGGTCAATAACTGTGCTGTGAAAAATTATCTACAGCCGGTACTTTTACACAGGGTAATTATCCATGCTTTGGTTGACAAGTACATGTATAAATACAGTGAAACCTATCTAATCTGACTATCACATGCACTGGGAGATGGATTTTGTGTCAGAATACAAAGGATGTATGATTGAAAGTGTAAAATAACATGGAGTACACGCCTCCTAGCCAGAAGCTTAACGACTGGAACCCTAATCCCTGATCGGTTTACTCCTGCAGCAGACTATTTCCATGCCAATGTTGATAATGAGTTGACCAGTCACATAGCAGGGCGTGAATTATTTATGCTGGGTGCATCTGTCGAAAAAGATCGTGACGTAATGCAAAACTGCACACTTAAATGAAATTAATAATAAATAAATGTGGAATATATTTATGATAAACAGAGGGAGATGAGGATTCCAACTTTCTGTGCGAGTAATAGTGGATGTAATAATGAATCTATCGTAGAAAACTTCAAGTTTTATAGTGCAACTTTTATACCTCACATTGTTTTAGAGCTCTAATAATTGTAAATAAGTTTTTGGACATGTAACGATGTTGACCTTTGACAAAAGATTAAGGTCAGACATCCACTAAGTTTCAGAAAATCAATTGTTTAGGGGTCAAAGCTGTTATTTTTCTCCTGAAGTTTTGAAATATGAAAATCTCCCAAAACTTACCTTAAAATGTAATATAAAATGTTTTTTTATAAATTGGATTGAATGGATTCACTACAGAAAATATGAAAAAGTTATGGACTTTTTCATGTCCATTGATGTATTGTAGAACCATATTTAAAAAGGTGTAATGGTACAATAAGGCAGTAAAGAACATGAATATGATAATATCCATAATATTTTCAAATCCTTAGTATTGTGAATCATTCATTCAATCCAATTTTAAACAAAAAATATCACATGGAAAGAATCAGTCATAGATTTACACATGTAAAAGCAAAGTTCAAATGATAAAAATGTAATTCATTCATTTGCATTAATTATATAAATATTAAATTTAAATACATGTCACATGTATTAATTAATTAAATTAATATACTGTTGAAGTCAAAGTTCTCTGTGAAATTGTCACATAATAAACTATGGATAGAAACCTTCAACATAAAAACTACCCCTTCAATATCATGTGTAATACTTGTAGTCATTTTTATAAAACAGAAACTCAGGTAGTAGTATTTTTTTTTTACATAATTAGCACTTGATGATGTGTAAGGCCATCCTTCTCAGCAAACTGTAAATACATTTTCTGACTTTAAAAAAGTATTTTACATCTACAAAAAATTTAATTTTACAGAGATCTTATAATATATTTCAGTGTTTTGTATGGTTCATGTGATACATGTAAAGTATAAAAAAAATGATTAAATAAAAAAGAATCTTCCTACTTTTGGTCCATAATTTTTTTTTCCAGAAAGGGGCATTTCAATGAGGCAGGAAGCAATTCCAAACAAACTTTGATTTTATTTTGGCCAAAGTCATTGTGTATTTAGCATAACTTTTCAACTCACAAATTTTTTTCTTCAAGACAATAAAACTTTTGGTCATTTTTTTTTTTTTTATAATAAAAGATAACAATATTTTACTCATCTTATCTGGGAATACATATACAACTAGTGCTAATTGTAACGGGAACCGTTACAGATGTTCCCCAAACGCTCCCCAACTCCCTTCTCGTGCCATATTCCCTGTAAGTTTCATTATAGAAGGCAAAATCTATGCATTTAAGACGTAAACAACGTTTTCCCAAAAGTATACCAAGTATTTCAAATTTAAGCAATGCAGGCGTGCGCAGTTGATTGCATGAGCGTAATGACGATATCATCTTGTCTACACTATTTTACTCATTTGCACGTGCACGCACGTGCATGATGACCATACCTTCTTGTAGGAGTCCATTATTTCTGTCTATGTTCTTAATCCCATCCTGTTTGGTTGAAAAACAAGGGAGTTATAGCCATTTAAAGTTTAAGCCAATCAGATAGCAGCGCACGTGCATGCGCGTATTTTCATGACAATTTTTATATATCATATTGTAGGACATCTTAAAGTATGCTTATGTTTTAAATTTCAAAGCATTTTGTAATAAAACAGAAAAGATATTGAGATTTTTGTTTCAGCCAATCAGAGCAAAGCGCACGTGCACGAACGGGCATGCATGTGAATGGTGACCATACCATCCTGTAGGAGTCCTTTATGTCTATCTATGTTGTAAATCCCATGCTGTTTGGTTGAAAACCAAGTGAGTTATACTCATTTAAAGTTTCAGCCAATCAGGATTGCAGCGTACGCGCATGCGCGTGATTTTAGAAAAAATTTATATATCATATTGTAGTACATCCTAATGCATGTCTATGTTATAAATTTCAAAGCATTTCATCATAAAACAAAAAAGATATTGAGATTTCTGTTTCAGCCAATCAGAGCAAAGCGCACGTGCATGCCCGTGAGTTCATGCAAATTTGACCATGTCATCTTATCT
Source organism: Saccostrea cuccullata (assembly GCF_032062105.1). Taxonomy (NCBI): domain Eukaryota; kingdom Metazoa; phylum Mollusca; class Bivalvia; order Ostreida; family Ostreidae; genus Saccostrea; species Saccostrea cuccullata. The sequence goes on along the minus strand of NW_026931370.1, from coordinate 94 downwards.
ACACAACTTATATATCTTTATATAATGAGTTTCAAAACATTTTATCAAAAAATATAATAGTTACAACCATATTAAATATATCAGTCATTTTACT
>NW_026931369.1:0-48813 GCF_032062105.1 Saccostrea cuccullata | reverse complement strand
ATCCCAATTATCCTTCAGGTAAGTACCTTACCCTTGTCTAATTGTAAATTAACCTTCGTCTTCTTACGTACATTTATAGATAAATGTGGGATGTTGCTTGGTCTATCATATTTATCCCTTATATCTTGAATAAAAGTAACATCTGCTGGGGATGTGCATGCATTATTTAGATTGAGGCTCAAGAGCCATTGACATTTGTGGAGGTTTTACCTGTGGTAAAGGCATTGCCAAACCTTTTTTCATTCGCGTTCTCATCTGAAGAACTATCATCCTCGCTGTTATTATCGTTGTCAAATGTTTCATTGCGATGTTCCACATCTTCATTCTTCATTTTCTTTTGACACATTTTCTCGAGGACTCTTTCTCTTCTCTTTTATGTTTCATTGTTGTTTCCACTAAAGATGACAATTTGCTTATTGAATTGACAATGTCATTCAATCCAAGAGCCTGTTGAAGTGATGAAGCAGTTTTGTTAGTGAAAACCATGGGCGCAGCGATGTTAGATGTAGCGGAAGTCGACATAAAAGTCGATCCAGACTGGCCGGATTTAAATGCGCCTTCCCCTGAACTGGGAAAGCTGCCGAAACCTGCATTGAAGGAACTGAAGTATCCGAAGCTAATCCAAGACTGGATACAGGTGTAGCATAAACATTGATAGTGCAACCAAGTGTCTCAGCCAATGAACTAGTGATCCTTGGGCCAAGTGCACCGATAATGGCAGATCATGTTACACCCTGCCTCCGAAGTTAAAGACGATGCGCTGTCAGCTGCATTTGGTGGCAATACCACAGAATAGGTGGAAATTCCACTTAAGATAGGCATAGAAGCCTACGAAACACTTCTTTAGTGTTCAAACTCTTGATCCGCAATGCGGAGATTAGAGTTGGTGATAGCTTGGTCAGCGTGCCCCGCCATTTTCTGATGCTGGTAAGGTGACTCGATGTTTGAATTTGTTTACAGTGTCCTGCTCAACTTCCTTTACTTATTCAATTATAATAAATTGTTCCTTAAAAGAGTAAAAGAGTTAACCGTAATTTCCACAAGAAAAAACAGGTAAAATAAAGGAATCCATGAAGCAAAACGCAAACACACTAGATTACTTAGTGGTCTATACTATGCGAGCACTGAATTATTAACTTTGATGGGTAGTGGTGGGAAAACTTATTGTTTCATTGAATTAGTGGTCATTATCTGCGCATGCACTGGATACTTTATATTAAGCTATGAATGTACGTTAGAGGACGAAGGATAATTCTGAAATAAAATTTGTATCGATACCCGATGGATACTTGTAGTATAATTCTAGTTTACCTGACAGCCTTGTTTATATGCAATTATGATAACTCACAGTATCAATATTTATGTTAAAAAGATAAAATAGTTTAGTAGAAAAAAACACATTTATTTTAAACCTAACATTGAACATACCACATGTAATTTCCTGATCTTCCTAATGCGGTAATGAATTCAGTTATTGTCAGTTGGATTTGGAGTCGAGGATCTTCATATTTAACTAGGCTTATTGTAATGTTCTTTGTCTTCTCTGCCTCGTATTTTAATATTAGAAATTCTGCTAGATTCACATCTTTCTCTTCCCATATTTTCTTTTTGAGTTTTCCCCCAACAATGTTTAAATGTGTTACGCTTTCAGAGGGAACACCAACTTCGGACTGAGGAAGCCTATACCCACCTGTAGCATCTGTCACCGCCTTAAATGCCATCTCCAAAATTTCTTTCTCGTCTTTCCCTTCTCTAAATGCCGAGATAAATTCCCCACGGGGCATATCTTCCATGCATATATTACTTTTCATTCTTGCAAATGATGTTACCCTTCCTGTTGTTTTCATTTTCCTTACGATGGCAATGATATTTTTCCCTTTTATGCCATGTCGATCCATTTTAAAACAACTGGTGGGATCTGAAATAATAATTACCAGAATTAAGCACTTTATAATAATAAAATTGTCTCAAACAATTACTGTATCTTGCTATAATTATGAAAAATAAAGATCGTTTGATAAAATTCTTCAAATAATTACACTTAACAAACTGATTAAGAAGCCATAATTACAGGTCATAAACATTACGCCCAACAATATTCTTGACCGAGATAATAGCACACATGTACTGACACACTGAAACCTGACACCTCAAAGGAATATGGTCAGCAGATTGCATTATCTACTTGCTTTGGCCACTGAATCCTGTTTGAATTAATTAATCTTCTCATTTTTTTTTTTTGTTGGCCTCTTGACCGCATCACGTGCACTCCAAAACATGCAAAAAAAATTGTACATCAATACCACTAATAAAAGTTTTATTCCAAAGCCACCAAAACTAGTAAAGCCAATCAAACAATGGCCAACCCGGCCCCAAAGCCACCAAGGCTTAATTTCTTAACTATAAAAATGTTCCCTGTGCCACCAAGGCTTTTCACAATAGCCACCAAGGCTTGGAACCACCAAGGATCCCCATTATTTTAAAAAATAGATATATTTACCTCTCCTTCACTTCTTCATTTTCTAATCTCGGTAAAAGCGCGTCTTCTCAAGCCAAAATCTGGCATGAAAAGAATCATGTTGCTGCACTCAATCACGTGACATCACTGAGGATAATTGTAATGTTCTTTGTCTTCTCTGCCTCGTATTTTAATATTAGAAATTCTGCTAGATTCACATCTTTCCCTTCCCATATTTTCTTTTTGAGTTTTCCCCTCGACATAAGTCTAAGCGCAGTCTGTTGTAAGCTTATAACAGTTTGCTGCATAGTGTTCATCGTATTCAACATGCAGCTAATTACCTGATTGTTTACAGAGGAGGCCATATTGGAACTGTAATTACGCAAGGATTCAGAGGCAAAATTCATTGGCGTTTGAGAACATTGAATGTTAAAGTTCTGAATTTTGAAGTTTATAAGGTCTGTGTCACAATGGGTGCCTCTGTCATTAGAACTCTTCTCTGGTTGACTAATTTGGGAAGTCATTTTCCAACTGTTCTGTGATGGAATTCTTTCTCAAATCCTCCATAAATAAATAGGCGAACAAAGTGTACTTCTTCTGACTTTATCTAGAAATGAATGAAAAAGGAAAGATAATAAATAAATGCACAAAAATAAAAAATAAAAAAATTGAATATAACATGATCTAATGAAATTTTAATTACACTGTGAGTACAACGGTACATACATGTATCCAGAAAAGTTGAGATTGTAACACAGCTAGGTATATCCAGGTTTTGTTGATTTCCTTGCTGACCTCACTGCATGCTGCAGGGCCTCTGATTTTATCAACACTCCTGGGTGTGTTTTCAGTAACATCACCATTCTATAAATGAAATATGACTGTGTACTGACACATGAGTGTGAAAAACAAAGTTTTATATTTCAAACAAGAAAAATCAATTTGATTGCTTTATACTTTTCTGTTTAATAATAAAGTTTAATAATAATTATTCTGCATAGCATAAATCTTCCTCCGTTGAACCACTCTTCAAGAGGATATACATAGCATTCACTAGTAACAGATAGTGACTAAACTGCTAGTTGTCAAGTACACCTTTCAATACAACTGCTCCATAAAAAAAGTAAAAATGATCTAAACTCGAAATCTTTCCAATACTTGAGTTCTGAGCTTTTGGATCTTGGTAGTCTAGATATATCCAAATTTGGATGCACAATTTTGGCTTTTATTGGAGTGATTATTAGAGAGGTTTCATCCGGATGACTTGGCAGTGGTTTTGGGCTTACTGCTTTTTGGGTGGGATTGTGTCGCATCTTGTTGAGTGAATGTGGCTTGCCGGGGCCTGGTACAATTTCGTTTGGAATTTTTCCCTTGGCAGTGCTGACAGACGTGAGGGTGGGGACATGCTCGCCCTTTAGGGCAGGTGGCGTGATTATTGAATGAGTAGCAGTACTTGTACTTCTGGGGGGCACGAAAGGGCTGTTTCTTATTTTTTAATTTAAAGTCGAGCCCAGCAAACACTGCCTACTGGTAGGGTTCAACATTCTTCTGTTGCCAGGGGCAGGAACCTGGGTTCTTTTGTCTCCATCGCCTAAATTTATCATCATAGGTTAGTGCAGCTGCATCCCCACAAGCATCTGAAATGCACTGTACCATTTGTGCGTAAGCCATTAGATCACTTATTTCCTTTGGGTGTTTCTTGGCATATATAGCCACAAATATGTGGAATGCCTCCATCCATTTTGCAATGGTCTTAAAACTCTTTTTTCATTAGATCTAATAAAGAGAAGCTGACCATCCTTTTCGACGGACTTGTATTTATCCATTTCCGTAGTAGCATTAGATTACAAAAGGGAGGAGAATTTGATGAATTCTCCAGCATGTATCTTAGTCCTTACTTTATTGTCGATGCCCAGAGTGAGAGATACTGAGCCAGATGGAGTAATATTGTTAGCAGATGATTGAATGGTAGTACTTGATGTTATCTTTTCTAATAGAGTTTGAGGTGATTGCTGGCTTTGCTCCAGGTTAGTCCCGTCACTGGCCGTTGTTTGCGCTGTAGCGGTAGATGGTGGACGGTTCAGATCTGTGGATTCTGTAGGTGGGTTGGCGATTTCCCTTTGTCGGGTTTGAAAGTTTTCCATGTATTAACGGAACATATTTTCGATGTTGGGAAGAATTTGTGCCATGCATGAATACTTACATTTCCAATAAATTTCCCCTATGATTCTTTACAAAATAAAATGCAATGCAGTATATTTTCTCATGAACTGCATTAGGTATGTACCACGAATAAGCATGAATATCTCCATTGTTACGACATAATACCACTCTTGACGTCAAAAAGTCAAAAAATGTAGTGCACAATGTTTTGTTTTAAAAATGAAAATTGAATAACGTAAATTTATGGCAAGTCATCAGAAAAATAATGTAAATATAAAAAATGAATTTAATTTTTTGAAGATTCATGAGGTATATGAACTTGACAACGCTTCACGCTGGCATATTAATCATGAAATATGCCGTCTTGAAGCGTCGTAGTTCATAACCTCATGAATCTTCAAAAATTAAATTCATTTCTTAATTGGATCATGCTTTCAGTATCAATGTTTTGTGGTATGGCAGGTGTTGTACTGCTGCTTGATGTAGGAGGGTTGGGAAGCTGTACCCTTTCACTAAACCTTTCTGTACTTCTTTCTCCAAGAGTTCATCCACTGTACTTGGATCCTCCATTGCAGATTTTAAATTTTTGTAATTCATGTTTTAATTGTTCAATGTTGATAGGAGTAGTGGCTTAAGACTGGTTCTCTGAAGGTAGTCACAAGCTTTGGTTTTTTTTTTTTGTCTTGGTCATCTCCGAAGTTGTGGATTTGCCTGCCTCTTGCGTGGGACATTTGTTTTTTAGCATGTCCAGATGAATAACAGATTGCACACGCATGGGCTCTCCTGCAGTATGGCAGTGCACATCTGTTGTAATTGAAACTGTTACATACCGGTTGACCCTCTACGTAAACAATCCGTCTGTCATAACGATCTTTGTGACTTGAAGATCTTGTCTGCTTTGCCTTGTCTTTGTTTTCTTCTGATTTTGTTTCAACACACATAGCTGTTGAATGAGTTGTTGATCTGCATGTGTTACATTTCCTGGATTTGTCATATCTTCCCAGTACATTGTTTTGTTCAGAACTATAATCACTGTCTAGTTAGTGGAGTATGCCAGGGGCATCAATGATAGTTGGAAACGTGGGATAAATTGCAACAGACACAAAGACAGATGCATGAGATTTACATGCGCTTTTGGCTTTTTTAGCTCCTGATGTATCTCTTGGCAAAATTTACATGCCGGTAGAATGATCAAGAAATTAAAACATTTAACTATCAAAGAGTCATCACAGAGAAAACAAATAGAAACACCAAATACATAATTCAGGTTCAAGTATATTATCAACTGATATTCACAAGCCCCATTTGATGGGTTTTGCTGGCAAGAACTAGCGAAAACCCAACCAACCTTTTAATTTCACCATGCTCTCATCGATGGTAACATTTCCATATGGAATGTACGGTTCCTTGAATTTATTATTTAGGAATGTCAGAAACCTCTTCAACAATTTAAATTTGCCTGGTTGCGGTGGTTGCTCTTCATTGTTCTGAAGATGCAGGCACCTCCATATTTGAGTGAAGCAGTCCCTTAATTAGCATAACAAGTGAGGTGCTAAATAACCATTTACTCTTCAGTTCAGTTCAGTTTATATTAAGGTCAAGAAACATACATCTCATAGACAGTATTTACACATTTTAACACATGTAATAATGACAAAACATATATTTTCGATAATTTATAAATTTGTTACTCTGCCTCCAATAATCATTTTTGTGGGTAGTCTTTAAATGTTCATGGCAAAACACAGTTCAATGAGTGCCTTCATGTCTTGGACATCAACAGGTGTCCGTTTGGCTGTGTAGGGTTGGTACAAACCAGTACAGCTACAGTCTTGACAGAGACTTCTGGTTTGCTTTATGGGATCCGTAGCATAATGGTAAAAGACTTATATACAAAACCATAACACTACAGTTCTGCAGCTATTCTATACATATAGCCAGGTGTTTTGTTTTTCTTTAATAAATTTGATGATAATCAAATAATAGTCTTGATATCATCAGTGAAGATGAAATACATAGGAAAAGTAAGTATATATGTGCAGAAAGAACTATATGCAGTATATTGCATATGTTTGCCCCCACAAAAGTCAAATTTTGAAAACTTCCTGAAATGTGCTGAATTCAATAAATTGTACGAGAAATATAAGTTAACAGAAAATATTATAGTTCCAGAGCAGTGTATTCACAATTTCTGTTTTTATGACGTCACAAACTAGTCCGATTTTATATCCTTTTTCAGAAAGAAGACAAAATGGACAAAATTTCAACAATTTTGAAATTTACGCTTTAAAATTTATAGAGCGCATGTGTGTTCAGAATTATTTCCATTACTATAAACATAATGAACAATATTGACATATTTCATTGATATTATCATTCTACACATTACATCAAAATATTTATCCTGAACACACATGCGCTCGGTGACTTTTATTTAAAATATCGACGAAATATGTACATTTTTCTGCAAAATTCATAAAAAACTGAAATTTACGTCATATTTGTGACGTCATTACGTACATATGACGTCATTACTTATGAAATTATTCAGTGCTTTGAAGTCAGCATATACTCCCCTGTTTAAGGACTTAATTAAATATTACTCCATCAAAGTTTGATTTTCGGGGGCAAATGTTGGTTAATACCGCATATAGTTCTTTCTAAGAAGAGTTTTTCCCAAAGATCTTCATTACAGTTTTTATAAGGAATAGTAATTAAATGCTATGATGGGATGTCATATTTAATAGTTCAGCATCGGTTTATAAATTGCTGTAAATCTATATTATATTTTGGTATAATGTTGGCGGAAATTGATTCTCCAAAAGTTAGAAAAAAATTGATTTAATTATTTTTTCTGAATTAGCTTCTTATAAATACACTTAGTAAATGACTTGAATTAGGAAAGGCTGTCTTCAGCAAATGGTGCTAAATAAATACAAGGCAAAATATAAAAATAAAAGTATTAATTTATCAATTTTTAGTGTTCCAAGATATCATATGTGATGTATCTAGATAAAAATCCCTGTGTTTGTTACTCTAAGGATCTAATTTCAAACAAAATAACATACTATGAGAAGAAATTTTTATCGATAAAATATCGATTTCTCATCAGTGTACATACCCCATTCAGAACAAACACATACCCTGGCATAACTAGACCGAACTTTACAACTGAGGGGTCTTAAACACCTGGTTATTTAATCTTTCAATTAAATGAAATGGAAAAAATGTTCAAGTAAAATAATCTTTTTGAAATTTTTAATTAGACTTCTTCATTTGAAAAATGTTCAAAGCCTGACACTGTAGCTGTGAATTACTCATGATAGAACATCTTGTATGAAGAAAGACTTAAAAACTTACAACTTGTTCAATTATCACAGACTTTTTCTCTCCTCGCCCTTTCCCATTTTTTTTTTTTTTTTTTTTTTTTTTTTTTTTTTGGTTAAATCCATATACATACAAGAAGGAGGACTCTTGAAAAATTCAATGAAAATGCAAGCATTTTGGATATATAAGCTCTTTGACAGGATTTCTTTAATCTGTTCGATATGTTTTTGTGTTTTAATTAAATACATATATATTATATTCAAGTGTCCACCATGAGACAACAGGATATTAAAAGTGTAAATCTGCTATCTTTTAATTTTATGTGTTATTTATTGTAATTATATTGAAATGAATGTTTTTTTAATTAAATAACAATTTCTCTGAAGAAATCTATAGAGATTGATTTCAATCATTTTGAATTTTTTGCTTATAGTGGAAATTACTATTTTGTACTGTAAAAGTAAATTTTGGGGCATTTTTGCAGTCAGATCAATACAGATTTTCTTATTGATTGTTTTTAAGATTTGAAGTTAGAGGTACACATAGGATATTCAATGTTTCAAAGTTGGACATGAAATTTATTTTACAAGACCACCAGACAATTGTTGCAGGATTTTTAGATATTTTTTTCAATATGAAAACTGATAAATGATAATAAAAAAAAAGCAAATATCTCAATCATGACACAATTAAGTTCCATCTCCAACTACAAAACATTGAATTTTCTGTTAATTACATTTTCTTCTGTTTATTGTGATAGCTAGGTTTAGTTAAAGTTGTTATTTTCACTGTATATTTTTTTTTAAATATCAGTTTTCTTATTTAATTGATAAATTCAAGATTTCTGCACAGATGTTGAAATTTTAAGAAGATGTCTATGTTTTGAGATTTTAAAACTTGATTTACAACTTTGGTGTTAAATTTATAGTTATTGCATTTAGCTTTCAGTGAATTATCTGATATGTGAAATAAAGTTTCATCAATAAACATTTCTAAAATTGTTGTCGTTGATGTAGCTATAATTTTGAATACTCTCAGACCAATGACCAACAAACCAGTCAGTTGATTCATCTTGGGTGTTCAGAGAACATTGACCAAAAAGTAAGTCACTGTGACCTTTTTTATGGATATGTATGGCACGCCAAATTCACAAAAATGAGATAAACATAGTTTCACAGTCGATAAACTAGGTTTATCGGTTGTAAACTATAGTTTACGGACTGTAAACTACAGTTGACAACGTTAATCTATATTTTACAGCCGTAAACCATAGTTAATGCGATAATCTATGTTTCACAACCGTAAACTATACTTAACACTGAAAACAATCATTTGCGATTGCAAAACATAGATTATCTGATAAATACAGTTTCACGATTTGTAAACTATAGTTAGGAGTGAAACGGTTCACCGCGGTATTTTTTCTCGGTTCGATACACGTTACAAAATCTCTGCTTTCGGTTCATTTTACGGTCGGGATCGTCATTCAGTCGGGTTTGGCATAAGGTATAAACATGCTTTTCTGTATAATTAGTTCAGAAACGTAAGTTTGTGTGGACTTGAAGTTTGTAAAATAATTTTTAACAGTCAAATCAATTAAATTGATACATTCTATCCATTTTGCACATAAATTATTTTGCTAGATTAAGTAAAAGGTAGCATAAAACAACATTGAATCTGTTTCCTTCTATCAAAATGTGTCGTATCGAAAATAACCGAACCGAGACCAAATTTTTCGATACGTATCGAACCGTGAAGGAGGCGTATCGTTTCACCCCTAACTATAGTTTACAAACCGTTAACTATAGTTAACGATCTGATAAATATAGTTTCACGATTTGTGAAACTATGATTAACAACTCTTAACTATAGTTTACGATTGTAAATGTATAGTTTACATATATCTGTGTTTATCAACAAAATCTATTGTAAACACTTATTACAGAGAGATAAACTTAGATTATCATTCGTAAACTATTGTTAACAACCGTTAAATATAGTTTTACAGATGAAAACTATACTTAACGAATCGTTAAGTATAGTTTATGGTTTGTAAACTATAGTTTACAGTCGATAAACCTAGTTTATCAAATGTGAAACTAGGTTTGTCTCATTTTTGTGAATTTGGCGTGCCATAGATATGTTTAAGCTTCTCAGGTTACCATGACCTGACCGTGAGGTTGGCTTAGGATTTTCTGAGAGCGTCAACTAAAAAGTAGGTCACGGTGACCTTTTGATATTTTATGGCTATATTGAAGTATCTCAGGTACTTATTGTTATAATATCATATAACTTTGCCAGTTGATGCATCTTGGGTTTTCCAAGAATGTCGACCAAAAAGTATGTCATGTTGACCTACTTTTGAAATATATGGCTATATTTAAATATCTAAGGTACTTATTGGCTTATTTAAGAATCATCAAACTTTGTCAGTTGATGCATCTTGGGTTTTCGGAGAGCATCAACCAAAAAGTAGGTCAAAGTCAGGTCACTGTGACCTACTTTTGATATTCTATGGCCATATTGATGTATTTCAGGTACTTATAGGCTTAGAATCATCAGACATAATGCATCTTGAGTCTTCAGAAAATTTCAATCAAAAACCAGGTCACTGTGACCTACTTATGGTATTTTGTAGCAACATGTATATTTAAATATCTTTAGTCCTAACTGGCTGAGAATCATCAAACTTTGTCAGTTGATGCATCTAGGATCTTCAGAGATGGTCAAATAAAACGATGGTCATGATGACCTACTTTTGGAATTTCTAGGCATTGTTTGAATATTTCTTTTAATAAGAGTCTTAAGATAATCAAACTTTGTCATTTGAGAAATTTTTGGATCTCAGAGAAAGTTTACGAAAAAGTAGATCACTGTGACCTACTTTTGAAATCTCATGGCTATATCTTTATACTGTAAATGTATTATATTTGGCTGTGTATTCTATTTAGCGCCTTTCGCGGAAAGCATCATCCTCTAAACCAAGTACATCGCTAAATGTTTTGTTTTTATATATTTATATAAAGCTCATTCAGAAAGAGCTTATTCAAATCTAGGGTAACTTGATTAAAAATCAATTTTCGCCAAATATCGTACACGCCAAATAAAATACATTTACAGTATTTCATATACATTGTAATACGGGCTTAGAATCAGCACACTTTGTCAGTTGATTATCCTAGGATCTTACAATGTTTTAATCAAAATGTAGGTCATGATGACCTACTGTTGCAATTTCAAGGCTTTATATAGTCTTCAAATAAAAGTGATAGATTGTACAAGTTATCAGAAGAGCAATTCAAGGCCTTTTATGTTCTAAATTCACCAGTTCAAACGAACATAAATTATTTATAAATAAAACTCAAAAACACTTTATATAGGATGAGCTCGCATGCGCGAGTGCAACAGACTATAATGAAGTGTATACAGTATACAAAGCACAGTCTTTAGCTTAACTTCTGAAATCCAAATCATTCTACAAAAGAAAAAGAAACAAATAAAGCGACAGTCAACATTAAAACGAACTATGAGCATGACCAGGTAATTTTTTTGGATGAGTGAAAATGTGTAAGTTTTTGACCAAACTTGCATGTTTACCCTAAGGATCCAATTAACTATGAGCCTTAACGTGTACAGTATATCGATCGTACTGGAAGGGGTGGGTGGGGTGGGGGATAACTCTGTTGCAATGTAGCAGCGAACTTCGAATAACTTAAAACACCCGAAAATCTACCTTATACGTGTCTGAATCATGCGTAGCACGGATTCAACCTATTCACCCGTAAACAAATAAACAACCAATCGATCTCCTTTATCGATGGACTTAAACTGCATACAAAACAAACACACGTGTTTTACCATAACTTTTATAAATATATTTCATTTGTGACATGTGAATTCCTTGTAATAAGAACTTTTCAAATATATTTTAATTTTTAACACTGTTGACCTTAACTTTATAAGTTGAACCTAATTTTTTTTTTAAGTTATCATTTCTGATAACATGATTTAAGAAGTTGGGACATTTATATTTGATAAGTGACAAGATCTTTCAAAATATGTCTAGCACTGATTTTTTAGTCTAAAGGAACTTGTGCTTGAAATATGACATATACTTTTAAAAAAGAATAAAACATTGAGGAAAACATTTTGAATGAGAATGTTTGACATCAGTATCCTTTAAAAGATCTTCCAAATATATTATATGTTTCTATTTTTGACCTTGTAGGACATTATACAATGTACAATTTTAACATTTAATTGTTATAACTTTGAATGAAAGAAGATAAAGCATTCATAAGTGATGTGCATTTCTTGTGACAATATACTTCCATATTTACTATGATTAATATGACTCTGTGACCTTGATCTTGATGTATGACTTATTTTGAAAAAATATATACATGAACTTATGACAAGACCTTTCAGACCTTTATGGTGATTTTTGATCTCGTGAACTTGGTATTTGATACAATTTTTAAGAATCTTTAGTCTTCATATAACTTTAATAACTTAAAAATGAACCTTTTTCCAAAGTTATGTGTAATATATTCCTGGCTTAAAACATGTGGACAAAAAAAACAGAGCAGCAGTTGATGATTCAGGGGAGTGTTGTAACTGATGGCATAGCCAGGTGAGTGTTGTTGCCAATGGGCAGTTTATATAATCACCGACTTTAACTACTATAATTTTGATTAAAATAGAGAATGAAAATGTATTTATTAATGTATTTATTAATGTATTTATTAACGTATTTTATTAATATAAGTTTATATCTTAATTTTTAATCGAAGAGGAAACGCTCATTTCAGACACGAATAAACTCGGAACAAGTTAACTTGTTTCATTCACGACGCCATATTTGATTTTGTAGATGGTCGCTGGTTTGTGTTTTAAAAAACGTACTTTTTGATGTAATATAATCCTGATATCACAATGAGTGATGAACAAATTGATACTTCAGGTAATAACAATGAAATTATATTATAGCTATGCAAGTTATAACAACTAGAAATGAGAGATTTTTTGCACAAATACTATTGTTTACCTTCACACAGGACTGCATTAATTATAGCATCTTCCTCATAAGTTTTCAACGTGTTCTAGGAATAATTTTTCCTATTGCCTTTGTCCTCTGTCACAAGGCAACAAAGATTTAGGGAATGCAGTTAATGAGGCGAACAATAGTTCCTACGACAGTCTTTTGTCATGGCGTGCTTTCCATGTAACTTTACAATGTAACAGCATGTGTCCATTATCTCAGTAAACCTTTTAAAACTCTCAAAATTTAATAATAAAAGTCAATGAGACATTCTCATAATACCAGGACAAATTTCGTTTGATATTTTAGGGCTTGCTTCTTGAGAAGCACCTATCGAATCAAAGCTTTCAGTAATATTGCTCGATAATGTAACCAGAAAGGCCAAAGCAATACACAACTTGTCCAAATTCATATCAAATAATATTTCCCTTCTAAAATTTTGCATCAACAAACTTAAATCTTTTGTACATTCTGATTTTTTATAAAATGTAGTAGGAAGGAAAAATAGTTCAAACTCGTTATTATGCTGCACATAGCTTAATTTAACTTAAAGCAAGCTAGAAGCCTTTACCACTTAGCTACTTTGGAAATAGACATTTTTTTATGAACAGATTATTCACAATGTACTCATGTTATGGATATAATTAATTTTTATCAAACTGGACATTATTTGATTTTTAAAGGTGGGGATGGAGTAGTTAATGTACTTGATGACATTTTGGAAGGCCACACTGGGGATGATGATCTGAGTGCTGAAATTGTAGAAGAAGAAAAACCAGAGCCTGAAAAGCCTGTAGAAGGTATTGTCATCAAAGAAGACTATGCATACCTAGACTAGTATAGAATTCATTTATCATATTTTTTTCTTTATATCTTACATGAAATATTGTTGAAAAATGAAAAAGAAGTGTAGATGTTCTATGTTTAAAAACAAATATTCTAATTATTGAGACAGAATAATTTTTTGTCTATATTATAGGGATGTCACTCACTGGATTTCATTTAGGCCTTTAACACACATTTAAGGGTTTTTATCTTATCCACGGATAAATAGCCTAGACATTAAGAATATTTCAGAGATACCAAAATCGGTACTCGGTTACTCGGATGTATATTTTTGAATATTTCTAAGCTTATTTATTAATGAATTAAACAATCTGTTTTAAAAGGTAAAATACTCATTGCACTTGTACATACAGTAATTAGGGTTTCCTACTCCTCTAAATGACCGTTATCGCCCGTGGCAGTGTTTATACAGTAATTATCGTGACCAAGCGCCTGTTACCTGGCTGTTGATCTCACCTTCGGCTGTCTTCTACCCTTATTTTTTGATTTTCTTTAATTATTTGTTTTCACTGAACATCTTTTAAGGTCTGCTATGATTAAATAAATTAGATAATTTTGTGACAGTTCCTTTCATATAAAGTTAATTATAGAAGCCAAATTTCTTCTGAAAATAATTAGATGTTAGAAGATAAATTACAGCGCGACTGTTGATATGGTTGTGTTTCATTACATGCCAATACATGTACAAATAGTTGACGGCAAAGGCTAAAAAAAAAATGATGTCCATCATTGCACAAAACTACAAAATACCGTCATGTTTGGTACCGTGATACTATAAAATCTAGATCGTCCTTAAAAAGTATACGAAAATCGTAAATCGGCTTTGTTAGAACTTGGTCAAGTTCAAGTCAAACTGTACGACTGATATATATACAATGTACCTTCACGTCAAATGCAACAAAGAGTTACATTACAATTACGGAGTAGATTATTTTTTTTAAACAAAAACACCATGAACCACTTACGATTTTATTTCTTGTGTTAATCTGATAAATAAATTGAACTTAAATAAATATTGTATTAAATCTTCGTACATTCTGGGCATAAAATGTAAGTTTAATCATTGTTACAATAGAAATGCATTTACGTGTAAACCTCCTATCAGAGCACGTGGTTTTATTTCTACAAGTGTTTACAATGTTTTACATTCATCAATTTACTTGTTCATATTTATTTACACTTTTACCGAGTACCCGGGTACTCGATCGGAAAAACGTCCGAGTAACCGAGTATCAAAAATTGACCGATTTGACATCCCTACTATATTATATCAAAATAGCTCTTAATAGCACAGTGTGCTGAATTTTGCAGTAGTGAAGAAGCGCACAGGAACACCAGCTACCAGAAAAACTAAGAAAAAAGCTCAGTCTGCAGCTGCTAAACGCCTGTCAGCCCAGCGCGCTGCCGAGAAAAAGGCGAAGGCCGCAAAAGAAGAGGAGGAAAAAGGGACCACAGAGACCGAGGATCAAGAGGAAGAGAGTCAGCCTGATGAGGAGGGAAGTCCAGAGAAGGTGGTGGAGGAGCCACCAAAACAGGAATCCCCCAAAAAGAAAGTGGTGACCAAGACCAAAGCCAAGGAGTCAGGCAAGACCAAAAGTAAGTCAACTTTACTTTTTGTAGTTTAAAGCTTAGAATATTACATGTTCAACTGTGTTAAGGCTGCCCAAAGCTTTAAAATGGCTTCTGAACAAATCATTACTTTCAAATCCTAATGTGAGCTATGTAAACAAGTGAACTCAATTTAATAGAGCATTCTCTGATCTATTTTAGAACATGTTTATTCTGATATCACTTGATTTGATTGATCATGTGATGGATAGTGATAATTAATTAATTTTACACCTAAATCACTTCAGTACATGTTATTAACTTAATTGTTATTTGTCACTTTTCATTGCGCAAATCATATTTTAGTGCACTTGTGCTTTCTGTTACCAAATTATATCTGCAGTGAATGAGATTATAATGGTACAATGATTTTGCAGCAAAGTCACCCAAGGTCAGCAAATCCCCAAAAAAGAAAATATCTACAGAAAATGTCTCACAGGATGAAGGTAAATTGTGATTTTTGTAAACTTTTAAGATTAATCTGTAATGTTCACATACTTAATTGTGTTCATTGAAGAGAATGATTATGTTTCAATTTTTTGACATCTGTGTTGCAGAGAATGAGTCCACTGAAGGTGAGAAGACTCAGGAGGAGGGGGAGACAGAGACACGCCCCATTCCAGAACCAATGGATGCTCAGGATTATGACACGCGCAGTGAAGCAGGTTCCAGTGATGGAAGTCTGAACAATGATGAGTCAGGAGAATCAGGTTCATATTTCATTTTTGAAAACAGTTTCATTTTCAAGAAATTATCCCCAAGAAATTAAGTTGTGTGAGATCATGGTTTCAGTATGCCATAAATGATGAAAATGACTGGTGTAGTTATTAGTCCTTATGTTGTCGATTACAGATTTAGACTTAGATGAAGAGGATTCCTCCGTGCCAGAAAAAAAGAAACGCAAGACCAGAGACATCTCCCCTATTGAGTGGGATAGAAAGAGTGAAGGGAAGAGTGAGGGAGAGGAGGGAGAAGAAGAGGATGGTAAAAGTGACGATAACAAAAGTGAAAAGTCCGAAGACTCTACTGCCAGAAGTGAGTGAAGGAGATTTTGTCAATTCTGAATTGTATTGTATTTCAAAGAAATGATCATTTGAGCAGGCCAGGATTTTGTCAATTGAAATATATTGAATTTCAAAACAGTTATTCTAGCATTTTGTAAATTTTCAATTTTTTCCCCTTTAAAATAGAAATGAGTTCAAGGATGAAGTACATCTTTCGTGGAGCAAGATACTTTGTGATTAAAAGTAACAACCATGAAAATGTGGCACTGGCCAAAGCCAAAGGTGTTTGGTCGACACCTCCTCAAAATGAAATCCGATTAAATAATGCCTATAAGGTCAGTTACCATTATATATAATTTATATATGTGTGTAATAATGTATCTTATAATTTAGTTAGCATTGAATCTTGTAATTTAGGTTATGGTTAGTTGATACCATTTCATGTTTGCTTTTTTTTTTTTTTCAGAGCTGTGATAATGTGATACTGATATTTTCAGTCAGAGAAAGTGGAAAGTTTCAAGGTAACATGTCAGATAATGTGAAGTATTAAATTCTAAGTTTGAAGCACAAGTTGTAAAGCTGAGTCTGTAGTACTTGCAACACTGTTTGATTTATGACATTTACGTATATAAATGTTGCTGTATCCTGCTAGGTTTTGCCAGAATAGCTGATGAGTCCACCAAAGACCATCCTCCAATCCGATGGGTGCTGCCTCCTGGTTTGAGTGCAAGAGCACTAAGTGGAGTTTTTAAACTTGACTGGATCAACAGGTAAATAAAGTGCAACCATTTTACAGAATAAAATCTTATATATTTAGACGAAAGAAAAATCATAACACTACAATGTTATTCATGGTTATTAGGAAGGAGCTTGCCTTTACAAAGACACAACATCTTCATAATGCGTGGAATGACAACAAGCCAGTAAAAATTGGAAGAGATGGACAGGTAAATTTATTTTTATTTCAATTCAAAGTTTGAAATGGAACAAGTTTCATTGATTTTCATTTTTCCGTATCAAGTTCAAAGACAGGCTTAATCATTGTTATTTCTAGTATTTGATTGTTTGAGGAAATTACTTTTAAAAAAAGAATGTAGTACTAGTTTAGGATCAATGCCCATAAAATATAAACGAATGTTGTTAAATAAGATCAAACAAGTAAATTCAGATTAAAAACAAAGAAGTAATAAATTCATACTTTTTGCCTTATAGGAAGTGGAACCAAGATGTGGAGAGGCTTTGTGTAAAATGTTTCCGCCTGATGAAAATGTGGATCTTTCATCCATCGCAAGAAAAGCTCGGAAATCTTCCCGCAGTGGAGGGGGACCCCAACCAATGGGAGAAAGGAGAAATCGCGGGGGTTTTAGGGGGCGCCCTGATTTCATTAGGTTAGAGACATTTGGAAAATTGTGTAGTAAAACTTGTAGGACATTTTGATAGGTACCTAAGTTTAAAGAAAAAAAATAGATAAAACTTGCGTGGTAAGTATGCAGAGGACAACTGACAGTTGATTTGTTTTGTTTGAAGATTTTTCAGGTTTAGAGGCCCAGTTTAAAAATCTGGAACAAAATGTGGACTATTTTGTAGCATGGCTATGTGCCTCAATAGCCAACAACAAAATGGTTTTTGAACTCTTAGTGGCACTTAGCATGCTAAATGTGACTGCCACTTAAAAAAAAGGTTCTAAAGGACTAACCCCCCATTTTGTGACCCCTCTCTATATCTGGACTAATCCACCACAATACTAGCTCCATGTTTCTCAATGGACTCACCAATTTAGCTCTGTATGGACCAGAGAAATCGGCCATTGTGTTTAAATAGGGGGAAAAAAAGTGAATGAACAATCTTCTTTGGACTAAATATTTATTGCAGCCTTGTGTCTAAAATTTATGTGTGATATGAACTTTTTTCTTTGGACTAAAAATATAATGAAGCCAGTTGTTGCTTAATATTGTGTGAATGAACTATTCGTATATGGACAATGTTGTAATCGATGTGTAAATGACTGCAGTGATAAGTATGTGAAGATGCTGGCCGAGCAATGTACGGTATGTTATCTAATCTACTTACTTACATCAAGTCCACCCAACTAAAGAAAAATCAAATCCAACATCAAGAAAAAAAATATCGGTTTCAGTTTTATTCCAAAAGTACTAATCTGAATTTAATGGAGGGAATAGGATAAATTTATTAATCATGTTAATTTAAGAGTCATTTGGCAAATTCATGAAAAACATAATAGATTGGTACATATTTTACATATTATTTACACATAATTTTTCAATACATTGACAGGCTTATTTTGGTAAATTCACCTGTGCTTTTAGTTTTATTAAAGAAACATTTTAGCAGAATAGAAATGAGGTTTACTGACAATAGGTGCTACGTTACATATAAAACATTTTGATTTGTAAGTTATACAGTCTGTGAACATACAATGCCGGAGACAGATATGTGTAGAAGATCTTTATTTATCTAAAGTTGCGCTGAAAGTCAAACTTCGTATTTATTTCAATTAACTTATGAAAAAAATGGTGTAGACTAATAGACTTGTGCTTTTAAGTGTAAATTTAGAGTTCTATATACAGTGTATATGAATACATACAGTATGTATTCATTCAAGTTTTTAATCTCTTCTTGAAACAAGATTTAATTTGCAAAATGTTATCAATATAAACTGACAAGGAATTCCCTAAGATTAATATTTGCAAGAAAGAAAAAGTTCAAAACTGTGTGAAATAGGGTTTCTATGCATTATGAATGACCCATTTAGATAAGAATTCTGGTTTACAGTCTTGTGGGATGAAAGCTGTTGGACTTGATGTAAGCAACCATTGTAAATTCTTGTACAGCTAAATGTACCTTGTCTTATTGTGATCACGCACTGAAACAAATGTGGTTGTTGTAATGTTGAATATAGGCATAGGCCATACAGCAGAGAGGACTTCTATGACGATAGGAGAAAGAGAAGCCGTGACGAGATGCAACATGGACGAGGTAAGGCCTTCTTCAAAGCAATATTTGTTTGCTCTCTCCCAACTCAGGAGTACAAAGAATGGGTTTGGAAAAAACTAATTTTAAGTTTTTAAGTATTAAACAGATTTTGAAATTTATGGGAAGTAAAATTCTAAGCGGTAGTTGATGGGATGAAATTTCAAATTGAATAAACAGAATAATCATTTCCTGAAATATTAAAAAAGTTATGAGTTAGGTCATTTTTAGCCAGCTGGTTGGGAGAGGTCAAACACAAAGTTTTCATTTTTTTAGCTCACCTCGACGAAGTCGAGATAAAAATTTTAAAAGTTTTAGGAGCAAGTCCATTCCCAACTATAAGCACCTGAACCAAACTTGCATGGATGATACATCTAGGGATGTACACTACCAGACTTGCTTCGGATGCTGGATCTGACCTACATTTTCTAGATGAGTGACCAGGTTAAAGTTTTTGGAGCAGGTTAAAGTTTTTGGAGCAGGTCCATTCCCAAGAAATTATAAGCCCTACCCGGACCAAACTTGCATGGATGATGCATCTACGGATGTACACTACCAGACTTGCTTCAAATGCTGGATCTGTTTTCCAGATGAGTGACCAGGTTAAAGTTTTTGGAGCAGGTCTATTCCCAAGGAACTATAAGCCCTATCTGGTCCAAACTTGCATGGATGATGCATCTAGGTAAGGACACTACAAAACTTGCTTCGGATGCTGGATCTGACCTACATTTTCCAGATGAGTGACCAGGTTAAAGTTTTTGGAGCAGGTCCATTCCACAGAAACTATAAGCCTTATTTGGACCAAACTTGCATAGATGATGCATCTACATTGCTTCGGATGCTGGATCTGACCTACATTTTCATTCCCAAGTAACTATAAGCCCTACCTGAGCCAAACTTGCATGGATGATGTATCTAGGGATGTACACTACCAGACTAGCTTCGGATGCTGGATCTGACCTACATTTTCATTCCCATGTACATTGTAACTATAAGCTCTACCTGAACCAAACTAGCATGGATGATGTATCTAGGGGTGGACACTACCAGACTTGCTTCGGATGCTACATTTTC
This sequence comes from Saccostrea cuccullata, assembly GCF_032062105.1. Classification (NCBI taxonomy): domain Eukaryota; kingdom Metazoa; phylum Mollusca; class Bivalvia; order Ostreida; family Ostreidae; genus Saccostrea; species Saccostrea cuccullata. The sequence continues at coordinate 28,301 of NW_026931369.1, read as the reverse complement.
ATTCCCAAGTAACTAGAAGCCCTTTTTGGACTAAACTAGCATGGATGATGTATCTAGGGGTGGACACTACCAGACTTGCTTCGGATTCTGGATCTGACCTACATTTTCATTCCCAAGTAACTATAGGCCCTAGCTAAACCAAACGTGCATGGATGATGTATCTAGGGATGGACACTACCAGACTTACTTCGGATGCTGGATCTGACCTACATTTTCATTCCCAAGTAACTATAAGTCCTACCTGAACCAAACTTGCATGGATGATGCATCTAAGGATGGACACTATCAGACTTGCTTTGGATTTCAAATATTTTCCATACAAGAGACCAGGTTAAAGTTTTGGGACATGTAATCATTTATCTGCAGTATTAACAAAGTTATGAATATTTGTTAACACTTTACATGTTTTTCACGCTACAGGCGTAGAAATGTGTATATGCCATGTAAGGGGTTAAACACAACTTCCATTACTTAAACTGATAACATTCGTCGAGGTGAGCTTCGTAATCTTTGATTACCTATGTTTTAAAAATGCTTTAGCTAATTATTTTTTAGTGTGCTGTGTTCTGATTTTTTTTTTCAAATTAAATTATGTGATAAATTATGTGAATTCTATTTTACACAAAGTTACACAGAAAATTGTTTTAACAACACTACAAATTAGAGCATGGCTTTAGACTTAGAGATTCTAACAGATTGAACTTTAAATCATTTCCAAGCTGTGAAGAAAAATAATCCAATCTTTATTTTCATTTGTTTAACATTTATTTAAACCAACAATTTATAATTTTAGGTTTCTACAAAGAGAGAAGAATGGACAGGTAAGTAAAAATGTCAAGGTCAAGAATTAAATCTGTTTAATGTGTACAATGACAAACATTGTAAAGTTCCATAAAATCTGAAAGCTACATCTACAGAAATTTTATTTTAAAATTTTTCTTCAGATCACCAAGATATGGAGTTAGGAGAGAAACATTCATCAATGGGGTAAGATTGAGTTTCTTCAGATTTTTGATGAGGAAAAGTTGATCATTGTGTAGCTGTCTGTTACCTATTTTGTTATGTTTGTGAATTTTAGTCCTACAGTGATTACATCAGGGAATTCACTCACAGTCGGGCACCCCCACCCCCCATGCCACCATATGGACCACCAGTAAGTGACATATCTATAACGTACTGAATTTTAATAGATAAGTTTTATTATGATTTATATTGTAAAATTTCAAATGCATAATTAGAATTCAAATGGTCATATTTGTTCATTTTACTGATATAAACATGGTCCAAGTTATTTTTCAAGATTTTTTAATAAAAGTTTATATCTATCATCTGCGCTTACATAACTATCTTGTGAAGCGTAGTAGACCAATGTTATGAAGTTTCATAATAATGGTCATAAACCTTTTCTAATTACAGCCCCCTGGATTTGCTATGGACCCTATGAACCCTTACAGTGGTCACTATGACCAGAGACCAAGAGAATACATGATGGCGTCCCAGGAATACAGCATGGCCTCCATGTCCAGATCCAGAGCAGACAAACGATCTGTAAGTTTAAAACAAAGTCCAGGGGTATTTATTGCTGATTTCTCAAGGTTGCAAATGACTTATTTGTTTAAAGATAGATTTGTTTGTAAAAGACTATTAAAAATTTTTAGTAGGAAGGCATGTGGAGACTATAATTAATAATTTTGTTGTATATTGTAGTACGAGAGGGATGTGGATGATTTCCTCAGAAGGACCACAGAGGGAAGTAGACGTCGCCGACACAGTAGCGGGGATCGCGATCGCAGCCGAGAGAGGGACCATCATCGACACAGAGATCGCAGATAACATCATCACTCATTTCATGTCATCATTTGTGCAATGTACATCATCTAACATTGATTTTATAGTCATGTTTATATCATATACTTCTTTTTTAAATACTAGAACATCCATTTGATTTGTTGATATGTGAATACTTGAAGTTGTCTTTTTCATTGGCAAGTCTGTTTTTTATTTGACAAGTGCCATACACTGAATTGCAGATTTGTCAAAGTCCCCAATAGTAGTAATTACTGAAAAGGTTCATCACCAGTGCTTAAGTTGTACAGTATTATTAAGTTTTTAAGTACATGTAAATCTGTGAAAGTTTGAGTATTGTACTTAGTACATAAATGTACAGTGTAAATATAGAGCTTTCTTTATGCATACTTTAAAATAATTATTTACAAAAAAAGGTGTTTTACATTTTTGTAATGTTGTCTTTTCTATATAAAATAATTTGTTTCATATTCATTATCATTTTAATTCACTTTAACACATAAATTTGCTGACATGTTCACCGCTCAAGCCTGTGATTATTTGTTTAATCATCTGGAGCAAAGAGAGTTATCTGAATAGGATTTTGGTTGTGTGTATCTGTTTGGTATCCTTTTTCACTGAGAGAGAGTGTTGATAACAATGTGAGGGTAAGGCATACTTCTACATTAGACATAAGTTAACTGTACAGTGTATTGAAGAAAGTAAATCAATTTATTTGTAAAATAAATGAATAAACTCTTGATCATTTTCTGTTATTCATTTGAAAGTTGATTACTGTAGAATCATTTTAATTTGTGTGAGGGGAGGGGGTTTCAAATCACTGATTTGTGGGTGTGTAGTTTCAGAAGTAAAGGATTTGATGTTCCAGTAAACATTTTTTTGTGGAAAAGATGGATTGAATAACCTTAACCCCCTCTCAAAACAAAAGGATCCCACAGTATGTAGGCTTAATAATTAGACATGTTGAAATAAACATGAGTGTTGCTGGAAATTGTTCAGCTATCTCCTTTCTCATGATTCGTAGTAAGAACAATTGCATCATTGAGATGTAAGACAAATTACAAAATATATTGACAGCCAATGAGCATGGATATCCCTTACCAAAAAGATACTACTATATATGGATTTATTTCTTTATACTGAGCTCATTTGAGAAGGCAATATTCTGGACTGAACAAAAAATGTCAAGATGACAAATTACAAACCAGGAAAACATTTTTATCTTCAACATTTTATTGTTTTGTATATCTTAACATGATACATATTTATAACATACAAGCCAAAATAATCAATTATTCAATATGTCATGGAATATTTCAAAAAAAGGTTTCGGGCCATCTTTATTAATATGTTTGCTTGTCTTCTCCCTGTTTGGGGTAAAAAAAAAATGGGGTCAGTAGGTAGGGGATATTTTTTAATTAAAAAGTACATGTATTTGCATATATAATAATGGAATAGTTACTTACTTCAAAATGGTTTTTTAAACAACAGTTTCCTAGAGCTTAAAAAGGTTTTTGAGTTGAGGTGTTTTGTATTTTTGGTCCGTGGGGAAAGCGCAAACAAACATATTTTTAAAGATGGCCCCTTTGCCTACAGTTGTACACTGTGTTTATTACTATGTAGGACAGTCAAAATCAAGCTTACTTTCCCATATCATCACAATATCATGACTTTACTTTTATGCAAGCTAAAACTATATAAAGGCTACCTCAGGGTAATTCCAAAACATTTTAACAATGAAATCAATTTTTCTTGAATCATAGTACAGAGTAATAGTTTATAAGTACACGTGTAGCACCATGAGACTATCTCTAAACAAGAGGCCCATGGGCCACATCGCTCACCTGACCACTGTGGCTAGGAAAAAGTAGAAATTGGTTTTATTATTGAAAAGTTTGTATCAAAAAGTAAACCTTAGACCAGTTATGGTTTTGCTATTCTTGAGAAGATGATTTTTAAAGAATTTTCCTATATATTTCTATTTAAAACTTTGAAATGTTGTAACAAATTTGTAAACTACAACATACCTGAGGATGCTTCCATATAAATATGATCAATGGTGTAAAATTTTTAAAAGAATTTTCCTATATATTTCTATGTAAAATTTTGGGGCCATTGTGGCCCCGCCCTTATCAAAAAAACTAAAAACAGGATGCTTCCATATAAATATAATCAATCATGGATTTGTTATTCTATTTTTAAACAATTTTCCTATATATTTCTATGTAAAATTTGGTCAATTACCCGTATTGCATGCAACAAAAAACACTGCTTCCATATAAATATATTTTCATGGCTTTGCAAATGTAAAGAATTTTCTATATATTTCTATGTAAAAATGCTTATATTCACAAACTTGAAAAACTACCTGAGGATGTTTCCCCAGATATATTTTCCTGGCACAGTGGTTCTTGAGAAGAAGATTTTTATAACATAAAAATTTTCATTAATTCCCAATTATGTTATATATTTCAAACACAATGAAATTCACAAGGATGCTTTGTGGAAAGTTTTTTTGGCCCAGCGGTATTTTAACAAGCAAAAATGTGAAAAGTTTACAGACAGCTAAATTTTAATATAAGGATCAGAAACAGCTCACTTCCTTTTGAGCTCAGGTGAGCTAAAAAGCTAAAATTTCTAGATAAAAAGTAAATGCTACGCTACTGTAACTAAAAACAAAATGCCCCATATCCTTTAGAAAATGAAACTTGTAACAAATAGTTTACAAATACACAATTTGGTGGAGGCAAATTGAAAGGGGAAAATGGTAAATCTTTTCAATGCATATATTATGTATATATTTGCTTGCCCCCCCCCCCCCCCCCCCAAATGCAATTGTACAAAATAAATCACATGTAAAATTTTGAAAAAGGCTTTAACTATAAGAAAATGAGGCATTAATTATCAAAAAAAAAAAAGTACACAAAATAAGATACAATTATCCAATTAATATTTACACATTTACTAACATTCAATTACCCGTATTACATGCAAAAAAATGCAATAGAATATATTTTATTTATAAATGTAATGCTATTTACTTAAAAAAATGCTTATATTCACAAGCAAAAATAAGTCATTTCTTTAGATATATTTGGAGAACAGGAAATAGAAAGATCTCTTGTATCAAAAATAACATACGTGTATATACCCGGGTATTTCAAACACAATGAAATTCAATATATGTACAGAGGGTTTTTTCTTCATCCATTTTAACAATCATTTCTACTTTACATGCTGAGTTTAATATAAGGATAAACAATATTTTTCTTCCCAAATGCAATATATATAGAAAGCTACAGAAATGTATGAAGTTCTGTTAGTGTAAAGTTCCTGGGAACATTTCAAAGAGTCTAGTTTGACATAATTGAATTTTTAAATTAGATTTCAGTTGAAAGAAATACAGGTATTGAAAAAATAGCAATATAACTCTTCAGTATTGGAAATAATAAAAATTGTTACTGTGGTAAGATATTTATGATATATGATATATGGAAATGGTAAATAATTATAAAATTCATGTTATAAAATTAACCAAAACAAAAAAAGGATGGTCGGAGATCAATAAAATTAACTTCTTAACAACAACTCATAAACATGCATGTTATTGACAGTGCAATCTACACCCTGTCACAACAGTGCTTTAACACAAACAAGATGTGTTTGTGAAACACTATGCACCCGGCCGCAACACAGTTCTAAAAAGCTATTTTTAGCATATAGGTCAAAGTCAAGGTCACAAGGTCATTGACCTTGGTGTCTTTTGAAAGAACTTATTTAGTGGAGTATACATACAAAATATGAAGTCTCTATCTCCTATGGTTAAAAAATTATGGCCAAGTTCAAAAAGCTATTTTTAGCATATAGGTTACAGTCAAGGTCATTGACCTTTGTATCATTTGAAAGAACTTAATTAGTGGAGTAGGCATACCAAATATAAAGTCTCTATCTCTCATGGTTCAAAAGTTATGGCGAAAGTTTGAAAAAGTTTTTTTTTAGCATATAGGTAACAGTCAAGGTCACAGGACCGTGGTGTCATTTTAAGCTCTCTATCTTTCATGGTTCAAAAGTTATGGTGAAAGTTTAAGTTGACAACAGACAAACTGAAAACAGATAAACAGAAAATTGTAGATTAAGGCTTTAAAAATGTAGACATAGATTTATATTACCGGAGGACTCCCATGCCAATTTCAATAGTCCTCGACCACTGATGTCAAATACAAAGCAGCTGCATGAGATTTACATGCATATTTATCCTCCTTAGCGTCAGACACAGAGACAGATGTGCATGAGATTTGCATGCATATTAGGCCTCCTTAGCTTCTGACCTATCGACCTGCCTAGTTTACATTCCAGTAGAATTATCAAGAAATCAACACCGCTAACTTTCAAAGAGTTGTCACAGAGAACAAAAATTAGAAATGAAAATACAATGTATAAATAGATAAACAGACAGACAGGAAAAAAACAATGTACACCTCGGATCTATCAATCTGAGCGCATAAAAATCATAAATTCAGAGAGAACAACCAGAATTAAAACCATCCCCCTATCATATTGGCCTTTCTTGGTCCATGAGTAATATTTACTTTCCGAATTTGCCTCATTATTATAGACATGGTTTCTTACATATTTATCCTGAGTATTGCTGACTATTAAAAACTACGAAATTTTTAATATATGTTTTTTTATCATAAATTCTTGAATTACTATTTTATTCCATCTAACTTATCAATAACATCATTTATTGAGTAAATCACAATGGGGAATTACTTCTCCCTAAATCAGAGAAAATATTCCTGTACGTGATCCCAATAGAAACTTTGTCTCAGAGGCCATGCATTTTAGTTCAGGAAGAAGCATTCCTTCGCAATGGATTAACTTGAGAAGAATCTCTGATGTTACTTTTTTTCAGATTTCCACTTTCTATAAGCCATTATCAGATACTTTCTCCAAAAGAGATTAATATATAAAGTAAGATTCTCTCTCTTTAATTTAATCATATACATGTACTTATTATGATTTAAAATTTTGTCATTTTATTTCATATATTGACTGTTTGCTGTATTTGCTTACTAAATGCACTTAATAAAATTGTGCAATTATGATATGCTGCATGCGTCTTCAGATAAAAACACCACCAACTAAAAATTACACATTATTAGATAGCAATAAACTTGATCACTCCCATTTATACAGCCTCTAATGTTTTACAGGTCACACACATATAAAGATATATATGTAGTTATAGAAGCTAGCACTAAGTGTTAATAGCTTACACTAAGCAGCCTGCAGTTTGTCTGTCATCTGTGATAAGAAAAAGACAGCTGTGTTATAAGCAGAAAGTGAAAGTTATAAAAATCAGTATATGTCTGAATGAGCATAGGATATAATGATTGAATTTTAAAACAAAATGTGTAAATTACATTGTAGGCATAAAATGAAAGTTATAAAACATGTCTGATTGATTATAAGATACAATGATTTAATTTCAGAAAAAAAATCTCTGAACTACCTTGTAAATTTTTTATATGTCATGGTAAATAGTTTGTGGTTGTATATATATCTAAATACTTATAGGGGATTCATTTCTCAGGTTTTACATTTAGCTATAAAATGTTTTACACTGTTTTATATACTGTGAAATCAGAAATTTTTGTGGGGGTTTAATTTTCGTTGTTTTCGAGGTATGACGAAACCCACAAAATCATGTCCACCACGAAATGTAAAATGTTACATACATAAGTACTCATTCATTCTTGATCCATGGAATCAAATCCCCATGATCCCAACGAAAATATGTGATTTTACAGTATGTAAACACACATTACTTAATTTGATTCACACAAAAACCACAGTCATGTCACAACTGTGGATATGAAAACAATACCCTTTGAGCTATATCCACCATATAAGGGAGTAAACATGTGTAAAATAAAATATACTACACAAATCTGTTTAAAACAGGGATAACACATGTACATTGCAAAACAACACCAAAAGCACCTTACTGTAAAGAACGTGTGTATAAAAGGGGATAAAATAGGAACATCAATAGAAAAAAAAATAGTACAACAGTACAACACTTCTTTAGTACAGGTGATTGTGTCATTAACATATTTGTGATGATTGTTTGGTCTGTGATTTGTGTCATTAAAGTCATAAATTAATATTATTGCTGTTTAATTTGTCTCAATGCAAATCAATGGAACTTTTTTTTGGTAACAGAGCTCAATATCCCATGTACATGAATCTCAGATTCAAAGAAAGACAATTTTGATTTCTATCAAAACCAACATGATGAATATGTAACATGAAGAATATGTACCTGGCATTCATAAAAACCAACACTGATTCATAACAAAAATTTCAAAAGGCAATGTAGCTGGCATTGATAAGACAATTCTATTGTGTGTCTGGCATTGATATGACAATTATACTGTGTAGCAGGCTTTGATATGATTTTTTTGTTTAGAGCTGGGTTTGGGGCTCCAGCTGCTTGTCGTTCTTATTTACCTCCCCGTCCTGTGCCCTGTAACTCTCCTCCTTTCTCTTGAATGCAAACCTGGCAAAAATCATCAGAAGCAGCATCTCCACAATTAAAAGGAAGTAGTTAGACCCTGTAAAAGAAAAACATAGGTATTCAGCATTTATTAATTCAATTTATTTACAATATTTGTAGCAATCAAGAATGATTCCATAAAATTTAATAAACATTAAGCATCAGAGGAACTCCTTAAAATGCAAAAAAGGGGGAATAACTGCCAATTAAATCAACTGTTTGATGATATTTTTTTAAGACATACTGTAAGCTCTAACAGTAGAGTTGAGTATCCTGACACACTCCGGAATGTTGTACTTGGCCAGAATCTGGAAGATAAAGCCTTGGATGTTGACCACCACAATGGTCAACTGAAGGGCAGCAAATTTCTTTCCAATGTTATAGTCCTGAAGGCGATCTCTGAGGGTTCTAAATGTGATCATCATGGCCCACATAGCAACCAGACTGGACACAGCACCAACCAAATTCAGGTACAAAGAGGCAGCTGTAGGACTCATCTACAAGTACCACACATTCTGTGTAATTGCACTGTAATCTTTACAAAACTTTTAATCCACTATTAAACTGTGTTTATCTTTTATGATTCCTCCCCACAGGCACTAGTTTCATGTACGTGGCACCCCTACTTAATATTTTTATCACAAGGTACCTAACTCGATTTCAGACACCCCTGCTTCAAGCTTGTATTTTGTTCATCTATCAATCATTAACTTACTTTAAAATGACATTGTTTGCAGCTAAATTGCTTCTAGAGACTTTTTTCTTGTCAATTAAATCATTTCAGACGTCTCTATTAGATCCTTTTTATTGTAATCCACTCATTTATTCCTCAAAAATACGAAATAAGTGCCTGTGTTCCTCCCATTCTATTTGATGGAGGAGGGGGCATTTTTATGGTCTTTTGTTTGTGATTGCATGTGTGTGGCAACTTTACGTTACTGTAGTCTCTTCTACGAGTAATACTTATTTCTCAATCTACCTGGTAGTTTTAATTAGATACAAGAGGCCCATGGGCCTTATAGGTCACCTGAGCATTATGCAACAACTTTCCTGAGATTGAATTTGATTCATGTTATAAGCCAGATGATATGGCATTCACAATTTTGAAAGAGGCACCATTGATCATCATAACAATACACTTAGCAGTTGCTTAGTTTGTTTACTTAATACCCATACCCAGGGTAGGGGAACAAAAAATGCATTTCAACTAATCAGTAATATTCAGCAATAATCTGTAGTGCCCCTACCACACATAAACCTCTGACCCTTAAGCCTTGATATTTGATTAATACCAAGGAGCAGATTTCAAACCATTCATTCATTTTCAGTATATAAGAACAGCCCCCCTCTACGGTACCCCTGACCCTGGGGCCTTGAAATTCACAATTCTGGAAGATTAGGGCCCTTGTCCATCATAACTATATAGGTAGTTCATCTGCTTAATACCCTCGAGCAGAGAAGAAAATTTTCAAAGAATTCATGTATTTTCACAATGTAATCAATAGAGCCCCGCCCTAACACCAGAACCCCTGACCCTGGGGCCATAAAATTCATAATTTTAGTAGAGGCACTCTTGCTCATCATAACTATGCACTTAGTTAGTTTATTTATTACCCAGGAGCAGAGAATAAAATTTTCAAAGAATTCATATATTTTCACTATATATAATCAATAGAGCCCCGCCCTAACACCAGAACCCCTGACCCTGGGGCCATAAAATTCACAATTTTGGTAGAGGCACTCTTGCTCATCATAACTATGCACTTAGTTAGTTTATTTAATACCCAGGAGCAGAGAAGAAGATTTTCAAAGAATTCATGTATTTTCAGTATATAATCAATAGAGCCCCGCCCTAACACCAGAACCCCTGACCCTGGGGCCATAAAATTCACAATTTTGGTAGAGGCACTCTTGCTCATCATAACTATGTACTTAGTTAGTTTAATTAATACCCAGGAGCAGAGAAGAAAATTTTCAAAGAATTCATGTATTTTCACTATATAATCAATAGAGCCCCGCCCTAACACCAGAACGCCTGACCCTGGGGCCATAAAATTCATAATTTTGGTAGAGGCACTCTTGCTCATCATAACTATGTACTTAGTTAGTTTAATTAATACCCAGGAGCAGAGAAGAAAATTTTCAAAGAATTCATGTATTTTCACTATATAATCAATAGAGCCCCGCCCTAACACCAGAACCCCTGACCCTGGGGCCATAAAATTCACAATTTTGGTAGAACACTCTTGCTCATCATAACTATGTACTTAGTTGGTTTATTTAATACCCAGGAGCAGAGAAGAAGATTTTCAAAGAAATAATGCATTTTCACTACCTAATTATTTAGCCCCGCCCTAGCACTAGAACCCCTGACCCCAGGGCCATGAATTTCACAATTTTGGCAGAGGACTCAATGCTGATTACAATCATACAAACAGTTTGACTGCTTGATGTCTAGGAGTAAAGAAGAAGATTTTTAAAGATAGCATTAATTTTAGTGGTTTTGGCCCCACCCCTCAGGCCCCAGGGGGGCAGGGATCATGAAATTCACAATTTTTGTTTCCCTTCACCCATAGATGATTTGTGTCAAATTTGGTTGAAATTGGTTCAGTGGTTGCAGAGAAGAAGCTGAAAATGTTCAAATGTTAACGCACGACGCACGACGAAAACGGATAGCAATAGGTCACCTCAGGTGACCTAAAAGAGACTTTGGTAAAACAAAATAACAACATCTTTTCATTGAAACTTCAAATACACTTAAACAACTTACATCCTCTCCCAAAATGTAGCGTTCATCAGCCCACAGAATCATAGCTAAAATTGTAATGATTGGTCGAATTATGGCTGCCTGCAAGGTCATCAGGTTCACTTTCCTTAGGTTGTTCCTGTTTGTAAGTATAATGATGCATAATTAGTGTATACAGATCGACAGGGTATACAAATATCGTTAGTAGTTTAAATAATGCTGGAATTGCTTCCATTAAGAATTCACTGCTTTGATATCAAAACATTATAATTCAATATTAAATATTTCTAATCTCCTCTGGATGTAATTTTTTTCTGACCTGTTGACTTTCTGCTTGTACACCCCTGGACAGCAACAGCAGCAGCAGCAGGGAGGGGTTCTGAAGGACATCTGCTCCCCCTCCATCTCCTTACACACGGCCTTAAAGCCTCCCATGTAATCCACCACCATCCTGACAAACATCAGTATACACAGGGCCATGTACCTACAACAGGGGATCAGATACACTTAACAATCAAACATACCTCAGCTAGCTCTCATTGCATACAAGTATTAAATGTTTGATTGTTTTTGGTCCACTAGGTATATGCAAATATTATCAATGGTTGATTGAAGATTAACTGCTTGGTACACAAATGGAACTTAAAACAAGCTACATTTACTTGGCTCATCTATCAACATGGAGTCTGTTCCTGTGTAGAAAGTTCACTATTCCACCACAATCAAATACTGTATACAGGGTAATTTTCGACCCTGTTTTATTTTTGCCCCGTTCAAAGCTGGGTGAATTTAAAACGAAAAGAATTCAGAGAACATAACATCATTTCTTAAACAGAACCATGACTGGGCAATTGAAAACGAAGCAAAATTGTTTGCAAGTGCAAAAGGGCAAAAATAACACTGTATACAGTATACATGCACATTAAATACTGTACTTACCAATACAAATTTCAAAGTACCTGATTGCAGGCATACAACAGTCAACTGTGCTATAAAATACTACCCCATCACCAACTAGTCTGAGGTGAATTCAACAACTGTGACCAGTTACAAATTATTACTTGAAGATGGTGTGTGTAAGTGTACTAGTATCTGATAAAAGGTTTTTAAATTGCATATTTTGATATGATATTTCTCAATGAATAAATACGGAAAACCTGCAAATGCACTGTAGTGCTCATGCACGACTTTTGCATCTGTGATTGTGACATGAGGCTATAGCTTATATATACATGTACTCAAAACAAATATACTGGGTAAGCAGCAATATGAGGTTATGGTCAATGCCTGGTCAGTAGTTTCATACTACCCCATGCTTGCTAGTCTAGGGAGCTCTGAAATTACTGCCAGATATCACAAAGTCTGTGATTAATACGATTAATAGTACAAGAACTGTATTTGAAAATGATTTCCATATGACAAAAACCATTATTGTGGTGTCAGAAGCATAATATCATAAAGTGAATTAGTAATAAATGTACCTGCAAATTATACAAAAGTTAAAAAAAGCAAAGCTTGCTAAGCAGACTTTTTTGTTTTAGATTGGTGTTTAATTTCTCCTAAAAAATATCTTTGCAATACATGTAATATTAAATATTACATTTTTTCAAAACTTGACATTTGAACTAATAATTTTTAAATATTTGTACACAACCTCTTCGCTGAATATCTTATGCTGGTTTTTAGAACTTCAAATAATTTTTCATAGATAAAGATATCACTTTGAAAATTGAAAAAAAAAATTACTCTTGAAACTTGAATAATATATATATTTTTTCTAAATCCACCATTAAGTAAAAGAACTAATGATTATGACAATTACACCAATCATCCCTTGAGAAACTTACATAGCGATCATAAGCTCTGCAATCATTGTTGTACGTGGCAAAACAAGTGACAGCATACAAGCACAAGAGACCAACTGAAAAGTATCCAACACAGCATTAATTACAACAGCTCTACAATGGATTAAACCAAAATTCAAGCAGTGATAATGTTGACAATATGGGTATTTAATGTAAAAAAAAAACATCAACAAGATGGTACAGTAAAAACTGTATGATCCAGCACCTGTGTAATCCATTTTACTGAGAATTCTGACCTTTTTTTACTACTTTCCATGTTCTTTACACTGAGCAATCCAATACCCTGTACCCATTACAACATAAAATTTGTGCCCTAATGGCTAAGTGCGGGTTGGATTATACAGTTTTCCTGTACACAAGTGCAGATATTTTTTCAAAAGCAAGTGCAAGCAAAAAAAAAAAAAAGGAAAGAAAGAAAACAATCAGCTGAAAATTGCTTCAATAACTAGTTTCTAAAAATGGATCCTTACCGGGTAGACACCCAGCATGATAAGAGTTTTGTTTTTGTTGATTTTTATGCCTTCTAGGTGATTATGGCCATGTATAAACCTGAATGTCTCAAAGTACAGGACCACTGTTGTTATACAAATTACTGCTGCTGTGATAGTGATACCTAAAATGGCCGGCTGCTTCTCCAACTCTGTAGAAATAAGATTTAACTCTGTGTCAATATTCAAACAACCTAGTTACATTTCAACCATCAAGCCACTAATTATTGTCAGAAAAAATCATTCATTTTAAAATTAGCAAGGGTACTTAAGTGCATCGATCGTTAACTACATGTATTCTATTTGAGGATATCTCAAAAGCTAATTATGGATAAAATTACTACTGTAACACTGGTAAAATCATGAATCAATCTTATGCAATATGTTAAAAAGAGAAACTGGAGGGGACTAGGCCTATAGGTTTCTTCTGCATCAGTCTGTCTGTCTAGCTGTCCTTCTGTCTGTCTGCAAGTCTTTCTCACTTGGTTTCCCACACTTTTTTCTAAACATTTTTTAGTTTAAGGTGCTCTTAATATAACATAACAAGAACTGCTTGAACTTAAAAATTTATCTTTTCACATTCACCCAGGCCCAACAAACACCTTCTTCCTCTCAGCGTATTCTTAGGCATGTCAGCAAATTAATTATATACCTACCTAAAAACAGAGCAGATGACACAGGAAAGTCTTTCTGGACACAACCTAGTTCTTGTACAAGGCTGCTGTTATTCATGGTTGGTCTGTCTGAAATGTCAAAATAACTCAAATACTAAAGTGTCAAAAACTCTCGTTTCGCAAGAAGTTTAATATGTCTGACATTTCTTGACTGAATAAAAAGCTACACTGCCTACCTTGCAATTTTTGTAAACAACTGGAACACTGGACCTCTGGGCTATAAACTGGTTCCCCCGAAAGCGAAAGCGTCGCAGGGAACCAGTTAGATAACTGGGATAAACAATATGGCGGCGAGTGGTGGACAGTTGCGACTATTTTGTGGCGTTTCTCTTGCAGTTTTATTCTTTCTCCTTCTTCATTGTGATTATATCTGTACTTCAAAACCAACAATTGTTATAAAACAATCCATGCCTCTTACATCAGGTATAAACGAGTTCTAAACCGACTATTTACAATCACTAAATTAAGACTGTGATGAGGACAGCTTTGTAACGTTGTATTTTATAGAGTTTATTCATGCCTTTACATTGGTAACAATACCATATTTCTGTATTTCATGTATTATTGTGTTTTGTGTTAAGATGGATGGCAGGAGAGATTGATATGAAATTCTTTCACTCACCTGGATCTTCTTCATGTTCTGGGTATCTTCCTACTTTTTGACCACCCCAATAAATGAATCCATCACATAAAATGCAGTGTTTAGGTGGTTAAAAATGTATATATAGAAACCATGTAATACATCCTTGTAGATAGAAGGTTCTATCATTAAAATGATATTGTTCAACAGATCCGAGACACAACGAAATTATTCTAACGATAACCTGACATTTTCAGATTATAGATTGTCACAAAGTTTCTTGTACAGTGAAGTCGCCAATTCCTGGTCACGTCAGGGTGTTTCGTTGATATTTTGCAAATCTGTTCAATTTAAATTTTATGCAATATATGTATTGAAAGAACAAATAGTGAGTCATCCAAATTTTAACACCTTTTCGTTTTCAAAGTAGCTACACAGGAACAATATATACAGGGGTATTTCAGCAAGGCCTAGCTTCCCCAGTTACGAATCATTTTCTCCATTTCCGAGTCATTTGACTTCACGGTCGTGTACTATTCATGGAACGTTTCGGAACACGATTTTTATGATGCTGAAACATAAAACAATTCATGCAGCTTGGAAAAAAAGTAAAACAACCACAGAAATATGTTTAAATTATTATTAAAACAATTACAACAAAACAAATTGCAGTATGCAGAATTTAAAAAAATGTATTAGGATTAAGAATAATACAATTAAATTCATTTATTAGCTCACCTGAGCCAAAGGCTCAAGTGAGCTTTTCTGATCAAAATTTGTCCATTGTCTGTCGTCGTTGTCGTCGTTGTCATTGTTGTTGTAAACTTTTCACATTTTCATCTTCTTCTCAAGAACCACTGGGCCAATTTCAACCAAACTTGCTACAAAGTATCCTTGGGTAAAGGGGATTCAAGTTTGTTCAAATGAAGGGCCACTCCCTCTTCCAAGGGGAGAAAATAATGAATTAGAGAAAAATTAATGGCATTTTTAAAAAATCTTCTTCTCAAGAACCACTGGGCCAGGAAAGATGAAACTCATGTGGAATCATCCTCAGGTAGTATAGATTCAAGTTTGTTCGAATCATGACCCCCGGGTGTAGGGTGGGGCCAAAATGGCCGATCAAATTTTTACATAGGAATATATAGGAACAAGAGGCTCATGGGCCACATCGCTCACCTGAGCACTGTGGCTAGGAAAAAGTAGAAATGGGTTTATTATTGAAAAGTTTAAATCCAAAAGTAGTCCCCTGAGCAATGGCTTTTCTATTCTTAAGAAAAGGATTTTTAAAGAATTTTCCTATATATATATGTCTATGTAAAACTTTGATTGGCCATTGTGGCCCGCCCTACCCCCATGGGTCATGATTTGAATAAACTTGAATCTACATTACCTGAGGATGCTTCCATATAAATATGATCAATTATGGCTTTGTTATTCTTGAGAAGAAGATTTTTAAAGAATTTTCCTATATATTTCTATATAAAACTTTGGTCGGTCATTGTGGCCCCGCCCTACCCCCGGGGGGTCATGATTGGTACAAACTTGAATCTACACTACCTGAGGATGTTTCCCCATAAGTTTCACCTTTCCTGGCACAGTGGTTCTTGAGAAGAAGATTTTTAAAACATACCACCAAATTTTCATTAATTCCCAATTATCTCCCCTTGAATGAGGGCATGGCCCTTTATTTGAACAAACTTGAATCCCCTTTACCCAAGGATGCTTTGTGGCAAGTTTGGTTGAAATTGGCCCAGCGGTTCTTGAGAAGTCGAAAATGTGAAAAATTTACAGACAGACAGACAGCTAGACAGACGGACGCCGGACAAAATGTGATCAGAAAAGCTCACTTGAGCCTTCGGCTCAGGTGAGATAAAAATCTTTAAAAATCTTCTTCTCAAGAACCACTGGGCCAGGAAAGATGAAACTCATGTGGAATCATCCCCAGGTAGTATAGATTCAAGTTTGTTCGAATCATGACCCCCGGGGGTAGGATGGGGCCAAATTGGCCGATCAAATTTTTACATAGGAATATATAGGAAAAATCTTTTAAAATCTTTTTCTCAAGAACCACTGGGCCAGGAAAAATGAAACTCATGCTGAATCATCCTCAGGTAGTGTAGATTCAAATTTGTTCAAATCATGACCCCCGAGGGTAGGGTGGGGCCAAAATGGCCGATCAACATTTTACATAGGAATATATAGGAAAAATCTTTAAAAATCTTCTTCTCAAGAACCACTGGGCCAGGAAAGATGAAACTCACGTTGATTCATCCTCAGGTAGTGAGGTTCAAGTTTGTTTAAATCATGACCCCCGGGGATAGGGTGGGGCCAAAATGGCGGATCAAAGTTTTACATAGGAACATATAGGAAAAATCTTTAAAAATCTTCTTCTCAAGAACCACTGGGCCAGGAAAGATGAAACTCACGTTGATTCATCCTCAGGTAGTGAGGTTCAAGTTTGTTTAAATCATGACCCCCCGGGGATAGGGTGGGGCCAAAATGGCCGATCAAAGTTTTACATAGGAACATATAGGAAAAATCTTTAAAAATCTTCTTCTCAAGAACCACTGGGCCAGGAAAGATGAAACTCATATGGAATCATCCTCAGGTAGTGTAGAATCAAGTTTGTTCAAATCATGACCCCTGGGGGAAGGGTGGGGCCAAATGGCCGATAAAAGTTTTACATAGGAATATATAGGGAAACCTTTTAAAATCTTCTTTTCAAGTACTTCAAAGCCATGCTTAGTGATATTTATAGGGAATCAACCTCAGGTTGTGTAGATTCTAGTTTGTTCAAATCATGATCCCCTGGGGGTTAAAATTCAAGCCCACCCCCCCAACCTCAGTAAGCTTTCAGTTCTGATCTGATATGTGCTTTTTCCCTAGCCAATTGCTCAGGTGAGCGATGTGGCCCCTGGGCCTCTTGTTAAAAAAATACATTTGAAGGGTTAATTTGATTCTAATTTTTAGTAAAAATTTTTTCCAGTTAGAATACTTTTGATAATCAAGGTAAATACATGGTTGTCGATTGGTTTTGTACATAGAATTTTGACATGTTCATGCCACGAGATTGCGTGACCCGCAATTGGAGAAACTACCACAGTTTGATTTAATAATCATTTTAATTTTATTTGAGCAGCGATCATTATGATTGATTTTTGATTTAAAACTTAAATGCATTTGCCATACTTTCGAGCTCTTATTATTTATCTAGAACTTTTATATCAGCTTTTCTGCAGCGAACAAAAGCGAAAGTAGCCCGTCACCGAATTTCGATTGTCGGATGCTCTCTTAAAGCTGATATTCAAAATTTTGTAATTGATTACGTACAGAAAGACCAGTTCTTCATGACCAGCATATTCATTAAGATTTTTGCACTTAAATTTTAACACTAGGTATAAAATACACACGAGTGACCCGCAATTGGAGACGACCCGGAATTGGCGACTCCACTGTACATACATGTTCTTGCATCATAAAGAAATTGATGTCTCATTCTCTTTTTGTAGATTGTACTGATAACACTGGTGCAGTTGTTGGGCATGAAGCAACATGGCCTACCTCTACTGGCTCTTGTGATAAAAATAAATGTTGGCATGGGACACTAAAGAAGTTTGTTCTAACATACAGGTATATTTTTGTGACAAATGATATTTTTCTGGAATGATATATACTAAGAAATTGATTCAGTTCTAATACTGTCCTATAAGGTTTAGTGGTCAATTTCATATAAAATTATACCTTTATTTTTTCTTTATTTCAGTTGCCCCTCCCTGAATACTGGTGAAAATCCAGATAGTGGCAATTGTTTTGAAACATCCAATACTGGTTTGAGTTTCCCAGACTGCTGTCCAACACTCAGTTGTAATTCCTCTGTACCATTGACAACTCTGGCACCAACAGGTGAGGTAACTTTCTGGTTCATTCAAAACCATATGTCTTTTAAGGGGGCCGACTATAGTTTTATTGTGTGAAAACTACAGTAGCGTAACTATTCATTTTTATACCATATATAACTTACATTAAATTAAGTGTACATGCAGAGTTCTGGTAAAATCTACCTCCCAGGTATTTTTAAGGGGCCGTCTCAAAATACAGGTACATTTACTATAGGATTATATAGGAAAATGCCAATTTTTAGCACTTTAAAGCAAATTATACAAATACTACAATAGACATTTTGTTCAAACTATAATATTTCATGAGTAATACTATATTGTACAATATATGTAAAAAACACAAAATTCTACCGTCTTGTTAACAGAGGAGGCATCTCAAAATGCAAAAAATTAGCAAATTCTACTATTTTTATAGACTATTACAAAATATGACGTGAACAATGGATTCACAAAAAACATAATAAATATATTGGAGATATTCCAAAAATTCTATGTTTTAAATTTCAAGAGCGTATGTTTATTACTTTTTCTTTAATAATATTTTTATTAACCCTTTCTTGAAGAGCTACAGATTAACATAACGTCAAAAAAACACTGCAGCGACGTCAACTTACCTATCAATTGCAAAATCGATTAAATAACCAGTTATATCAAATTGTAATTACATTTTTATACCTATAATTTCTTAATTTTGTTTAATTTTAATAATAAAGCGAAAAAAGTTGCATTAAAACAGTAAATAGGCTTCATTTTACTATGATGCGCGAAATATTGCGCAATGGAAACTATAGTCGGCCCCCTTAATATCCATCCATTTTGATTTTTAATTTACCTGAACCAGAGCCTGATAACATGTATAAGTGAGTTTTTTTTCTGATCAATAATCAATGTAATTTTTTGTTGCCTTGGTCTTTTCCAAAACTAAGCCAATTTTGACAAACTTGCCACAAACCATCCTTTAAAAAAATGACAGATATTAAAGATTAGTCAAATGGAGGCACACACAACTTATAATGACAGATTAAAAATGGGGGGATGGATTATTTAAAAACTTTCAAAGGTATCACAATGGACCACATACGTTCGTAGACATTCAGTGATGTAAAGCAAATTTGCCCATTTTTTGTGGAACAAATGGTGGTCCAAATTAGAAAGTTTTGCTGTATATAAAAATTTCTATAAATCTATCTTTAAGGTCAAGATCTAGTAAATAACTTGAGGTCAAAATCTAGTAAATAACTTGAGACTATTTTTTTGGTGCTAGATCCATTATGACGTCATAATCAATTTCAACTTTCTTTTTCCCGTACTTTACGGCTTTAGCAGAATTATGTAGAAAATAGGATATTTTCATATCATTCAAGTTGAAATCATATGAAAAGTAAACCGGATACCTATATTAATTTTGATATTGATTTAAAGAAGAGGCCATGAACATACTAATTACCGTTTTCTGAGAGACTGTAGGCATCTGGATACATTTCCATTGCCGAATACAAAAAAAAATCCCATATTCATGATTGGTTTTCTTAATTTTTCATTGAAAATGACAGTTTAAAATACAGTTTTTCATCTTTTTTACCTACAAATTATGCCCCGAAACACCTTATTTGACCAAGCGTAAGTTGTAAAGCATCAATAATATTAGTTATCCAGGTCCAGTCAAGGGTGTACGGGGATTTACCCCGGGTTTTATTCCATACACCCTGAGGCCGAAGGGCGTATGGAATACAACCCGGGGTAAATCCCCGTACACCCTTGATTGGACCTGGATAACGAATTTATTTCCTTTGTACCCATAAAAATGCTGTGTAAACATCAGAGTGTGTCTCAATCTATATCGATTAGATAACTACGAACTACCATGTATCGTGACGTCATGTTATTTGGTTTTTATCATAGAGAATGTATGAATTGTGACGTCACGTTTTATTTACACCCGGCTCAAGTCGGGTGCACAGATATTTACACCCGACTTTGTAACCAATCAAAGCTCGTGTTACAAGCTAGATAGGAAATAAAGGAATTTATTTCTCAAGTTTGATAAATCTGTAGGCACCTTTCATTTACTAGATCTTGACCTTAAGTTAGAATAGCTTTCAGATTTGTCGTAATGACATCTATTAAAGCCTTTAACTTCATGCAATTCAGACTCAAATCATATTCAAGTTCTACAGGTATACTATACATAAATATGTTTAAATCATGGAATTCAATTTAAAAAGAGCTATAACACAGCCTTTTATTGATATGAATATATTCACTAGGAATAAAACAGTGTTCTTGGAGAGAATTGTGGCCCTGGTCTCTCATTTAGTTTCCTTCGCTCTTCTTGATCACTTGATTACTTGTATTCTATAGACAAAGTTTTTGAAGTTACTTTGTTTGCAATGCCTGTATAAATAAAATGAATGATTACTTTATTTACTTTTGGCAGCTTGTTATGACCTGAGCTCAGATTTTGCCTGCAGTGTTTGGTCAAACATGACCAGCGGATGTCAGAATGGGACCGATGGTTATGCAGACAGGATATACAACTACACAACCATCTTCTGCAGGAAAACCTGCGGGTAAGTGTCAGCTTGTGTTAAATCTGGATATCTCCTTGAATAGGTACTAGAATTCTTTTGTTTTGCAACGTGAGTCAGTGAAGAATTATTAGATGTACATTTCTGTTAAGAAATGGATCACTATGCTTTATTACAAGGTAAAATGTAAAAATATTAAAATACTTATTCATAAAAAGAGGAATTTTTTTTTTTAAATGTGTAAATTGTTTTGAGTTGTTCACTTATAAAATATTTTCTATTGTTTTTGTCTTTCATATTAATTTTAGAGGATTTATTTCAGATTTTGTTAGACAGTTGAGCCCAGTGTGTGAAGATTACCGGTATTTATTCCGTCCAGGATAATTTGCAATCAGGAGAAAATACTATTGTAAATTTTTGTTTTATTTACATGTATATGCATATATAGTACATCTCCTTCTTACATTTCCCCAAACTATTTTTTGTATTTGATTGTACGAGGGTTGTCCCAAAATTTCGTAGACTGGGCTCATATCTTTCAAAGAAATTAATGTATCTTTATAAAATTTTCAGGGTGGATAAAGTGTGTTCTTGACAGATAAATTACGAAGTTTTATCATGTTTACTTGAAAACTTTTCGAGAAATAACTTTTCAAGTGATATTGTTCTCTAACATCTGGAGCAATCTGCAATGTCAAAAAATACAAATGTCAACCGGTCAAATTTTTGGCGAAAATATTTCAATTACCAGAATCAAATTCTTAAATTAAACGAAACGATTATAGCTATAAATGTGAAATATCTTAATTACGATAATATGATAAAACTTTAAAATATGTTAACAAATTATATGCATGTACAGGTATGAAATAATAATTATTTGAAAACGCTATATTTAATAGGGCTTTTCGTCTGTTTCCTCTAATGGAGTTGCACAATGGAACTCTTGCCCATTTCTTAGCCCTGTCTTTATTTTAGTTACTGTTATTCACATATACATAGAGAAATAGTTTTTGTAATTTTAAATACTAAGGACGAGAAAAAGTTTCCTAGTTTACCAAACATTTATGACTGGTACATTTCTGTAAGAGTGAATTCAGGATCAAAACACTTGATCATAGTCCAGTGCGCCGCCTGTGCCAACGCAGCCGCTATTTTGAAAAAAGTCCAATTTCAACCCAAGTATATAAAACGTTATAAAATTCGTATTTATCAAAGCATAAACACCAAAAATTCAGGAAATATAGTTAATAAAACATTATTGAGAATTTTCATTTCCTTTAAAAAAAATACGGGGTAGTGATTACTTTTCTGTAGGATTTTAAATATAATATGGCAAGTTTTATTTGCAACTTTTGAGTATTGCGCCACCTTTCTACATTAGACAATGAAATGTGTCTTTCAAATTGGAATAATCTGTGTAGTTTCTCCATATTTGTCCATAAATTTATTAGATAGTATTGGTTTAATCTGTATATGAAGTTTCATTAATGTATGACATGGGGTTCCTACAAAGCAACACTTGTCTACGGAATTTTGGGACAACCCTCGTACTTTTGTTTTTTAATACATGAACTTGTAATTGCATTGTTATCTTCTCTATATTATAGTATAAACATGCTGTCTACATTCCAAAGTATTCTAAAACATATATTTTATACTGTAGACCTACTTTTTTCTACAGGGTCATAATTCCGCGGAATCTGAATTTCTGTTTAATCTGCGGGTAGAAAATTATGCCGTCTTCTTAGACTGTCACTATATGCCTTACATTTATAAATATTAAGTACGCTTGGAAAAATTTCCACGGAAAATTTTCGCCCACGTACATAGCTTAAATTAATACCACACGGAAAAATGTACTTCTACAGTATCTAAATACCATTAATTGTATACATCATTGAACGTATAATATTTTCATCATTTTATAGAGGAGGTGATTGTTTATTAGAAAGACCATTGAAATTTTCCTTTTATTTTTATTTAAAGGAAAATATGTTGTTTTTTTTTTCAATTTTTAAAGTATTTTTAATTCTTCTTTTATCCATCACAGAGATTTTATTCATTATTATAACTGTTTTGGAAAAGTTTTGTTTATTTTGTTTCTGTTTTATTTTGGCCCTTGTTGAAAGAAGGAGTTGAAAGGGGAAATATTCAAAGTAAATACAATGAAATCTGTACCAAACTGTGTCTCAACAAAGTACAATGTATAACAAGAGGCAGCATTGTTGGCAAGAGTAAGAGGGCAAAAATAACACAGGGCAAAAATTAGCTTGTTAAATATTTCTTCATATTGTTTTGATATTACGATTATACATACAAGCTGTTTTTTGGGCAGGTCCCACTTTTTCAAATTAGGATTTTCTTGTTGTAAAGAAAAATTAAATCCACATATTAAACACATTATCATATATTACTTTTACTTTATTTTTTGCTTGAAAATATCTGAAATTCACAGGCCTGTGCTAAAATGTAACAATAGCCTGTTACATGTAAATTTTGGATGGGTATATGAAAAAGAAATAGAATGGAACCAGGTGAGACCATGCTTTAAAAATTATTTGTTTGCAGTCACTAACCTAAAATAGAGTTGGTAGGTATGTAAGAAGCTTCAGAACTGCAGCTCTCAGAAAAAATATATATATTAACAGACCGGAGAGCTACAGTGCCACCAACTGAAAAAACTGTATATTTATTGTGCACAAAAATGCAATCAATTCTGGATTAATTCTTCTAAATTCTTGCTTCAGTTGCATAAAAGCTTCTTTTCAAAAAATTCCTTGCTCCTCTATCGAATACTAGTACTTTTGTAGTTGACATCTGTACGAAGCATGTAGGACCGCATTAACTTGCAAATCAAAATGGCAGAATAAATAGGCGAAATATTGGATTATCTCAATTTCAGGGCCAGGAGGGCTATTAAAAACCGTTGTTCGGAATGTTTTGTTGTGGAAACAGTGAACGAATATGTTAGGGACACACAGTTTGTAATATATTGTGATGACAGTTTTTAAAATCATGGAGAAATAAATCGAGAAATAGCACACTTTTTTGTGCACAATAAATATAAAGCTTTTTCAATTGGACACTGTAGCTCTCAGGTCTGTCGATATATATATTTTTTAGGTCACCTGAGTAAACTCAGGTGACCTATTGCTATCTGTTTTTGTCCATCGTCTGTCGTCCATCGTGCGTTAACATTTAAACATTTTCAGCTTCTTCTCTGAAACAACTGAACCAATTTCAACCATTTTTGGCATATAGCATTGATGGATGAAGGGGAAAAAAAATTGTGAATTTCATGGTGCCTGCCCCCCTGGGGCAAAAACCACTAAAATTAGTGCAATCTTTAAAAATCTTCTTCTTTAGTCCCAGACATCAAGCAGTCAAACTGTTGGTATGATTGTAATCAGCATTGAATCCTCTACCAAAATTGTGAAATTCATGGCCCCAGGGTCAGGGGTTCTGGTGTTAGGGCGGGGCTCAATTGATTATATAGTGAAAATGCATTATTTCTTTGAAAATCTTCTTCTCTGCTCCTGGGCATTAAATAAACAAATTAAGTTCATAGTTATGATGAGCAAGAGTGTCTCTACCAAAATTGTAAATTTTATGGCCCCAGGGTCAGGGGTTCTGGTGTTAGGGCGGGGCTCTATTGATTATATAGTGAAAATGCATTATTTCTTTGAAAATCTTCTTCTCTGTTCCTGAGTATTAAATAAACTAATTAAGTACATAGTTATGATGAGCAAGAATGTTCCTACCAAAATTGTAAATTTTATGGCCGTAGGGTCAGGGGTTATGGTGTTAGGATGTGGCTCTATAATGATTATATGGTGAAAATACATTACATCTATGAAAATCTTTTTCTCTACTCCTGGGTAATAAGCAGATGAACTATTTACATAGTTATGGTGGGCTCTTCTTCCAGAATTGTGAATTTCAACATGTTCAAGGCCCCTGGGTCAGGGATACCAAAATGGGGAGGGGGGGGGCTCTACTTATATACTGAAAATGAATTGTTTGAAATCTGCTCCTTGGTATTAATCAAACATTTTTGATAAGCAAATATGCTTTTTCAAAAATTGTGCAATGTGTAGACCTAGGGGTCAGGGTTTCATGTGTGGTAGGAGCACTCCTGATTATTGCTGAATATTAATGATTAGTTGACATACTTTTTTGTTCCCCTACCCTGCTTATTGGTATTAAGTAAACAAACTTAGCTAAGTGTATAGTTATGATTAGCAATGGTGCCTCTTTCAAAATTATGAATGTCATAGCATCTAGCTTAAAACATGAACCAAATTCAATCATTTGAAAGTTGTTGCATGATGCTCAGGTGACCTATAAGGCCCATCGGACTCTTGTTTTTGAGAGCTACAGTTCTGCAGTTGAATGTAAAGTGATTTTTCTTCTTTTTTTTTTTATTAAATTGAGTTTAGTTATCAGGTTCATTTCGTATACGTGGTTTCAGCTAGATAAAAATATAGAGATTTTCAAAAAAGAAAGACTTTAAATATTCTGAAAACTAGAAACTGCAAAAAATGCCCCCCCCCCCCCCCCCCCCCAAAAAAAAACGACTTAAACAAAAGTATCGTTTGGGTGTAAGTAAGCAACTACAAACATTTTTTTTTTTAAATATTTCCCCATTAAATAGGATTCGCCCTTCATCTGAACAATTTGTCCAAGGATTCTCTATGTCAAGAGTTTAGTCAGTTGAAAATGACCTTAAAAGAAAATTTGAAGAGTTTAATTACGGCAAAAACTTCAAGTTTTATCAGAAAATTTCAATCAAGTATTCGACTCAGGTGAGCTACACAAGTTTATTTTTTCACATGAACGTATCTTCCGGCAGTCAAGTGCTTTCTGCATACAGAGTTTATATCTCTCTGTCGATTCATTACGCAAGAGCATGCTTTACATATATGTACAATTTCTAAACAGAAGTAAATTATTGACAGATAAGTCATATTTAAGGTCATCATTTCGTAAGTTATGTGGTCGATACAATGATCCTGTCAGCAAATCAGTGGCGGATTTAAGGGGGCCGCACCCCCCCCCCCCATTAAATTATCAAAGTTAGCGTAAATCACAATTTCGTCTAGAAAGTGTAAATATGTCTACTTGGTAGACCTCTTTTTTACCCTACAAAAATCTCTAGAATCCAGAAGCTTCCGGGGGCTTCACCCCCTGATCCAGGCTTTGCCCTGGACCCAGTGGGGGCCTCAAGACGGCCCCCAGACCCCCCCCCCCCCGCCCCCTCTAACTTCAAATCCTGGATCCGCACCTGCAAATGCAATTTACCATTAATTAAATCAAATGCTGACTGGCATTTTTCATACTAATTCTTTGTCCATTTATACACTGAATTGACGACGCATTTTCCATTATTTCCAGATCAGGACAAGGAGCAAACGGGCGGGGGTGACCGGTCGGCAGGAGATGCTTACTCCTCCATGTCACCTGATCCCACCTCTTATGTATCGTGTTTGCTCTGATCCTATATTGTTTTGTTTAATGGACTTTTGAGCTTGAATATACTGTTCGTCATCTCCATATATTTTATATGCAACGTGTCCAAACTGAATATAACTAGATACGAGACTGGAAATGGAAGTGTAGGACAAACAATTTCACAAGTAATTTTTTTTTTGCTGATATTACCCCCAGGGAGACTCCCTCCCTGCTTTTTTTTTATTTTGCGGTAACCATAGGACAAGTTTCTAGCGCCCCTTCACAAAGAATGACTTTTCATACTCTCTTTGCTACGATCCTTGTTCTCTATAGAAGTTTGTCACAAATTCTTTGATTAAATTATTATATAATTTAGGACAGACAATTTTTTTCAAGAATAAATATTCACGAATGAAACCTTTTTCAGGATAATTCTTATGTATTTTTAAGTGCATTTTAAGCAAGTTATTAAAATACCTGTTTACAAACTGTTCAGACATGTACAACAGTTTAAATGCCAATAAAAAATAATGGAAAAATTCGAAAGAAAATGATTTTCAGTTGCAAAACAAGACACTCGACGTTGTCTGCTATATACTAGTAATCACCACTGTAGATTTGTACATGTCACTGACAAATGTTCAGTGTAGTATACATTTTAAAATAGATTTAAAGTTTCAAACAATACTTTATTAGAACATATTTAACTGTTCAATATGATACTTATAAAAATTCGCTGATGCAAAGTTCATGGTCACTCTGGCTCAATAGTAATCTTCAGCTTCTGTATCTATACGGCTCTGTGATGCTTTGTGAGCTAGGCTCTCCATGCTGGTCAGTCTGAAATCAAATTTAAAAATATAAATAATTTACTCATATAACTCATCAATAATAATTAAAATTACAATAATAACAATTGTATAAATATTTTTAAGGAGTTTGCACCTAAAACAAAAATCAATTGGAATAAAATAATAGTACCTGATGCTGAACATACCAGTGTGGAAATTCAGCCACTTGCTTAAATTTTCCTGCTCCTGGGAGAGGGCGCTCAATTTCAAAGCTATAAAAAAGCAATATTTATAATAAGTCGTTTGCTTCATTTAAAAACCCATTGCTTATTAGCTACTGATTAGTGTTATATATTTTTTTTTTACTTATATGGATTTCTTTGGGTGAGAGCCGAGGTGTATCTCGGCTTCCTCGGCATAGTTCATCAGAGCTGTTAAAGCCAGTCTCATTTGCACATTCTCTGAAAATGTAATCAAAGAAAAAATAAATATACAATCCCTTTTAATTGAATTGTTTTGCGGTTCAGTTAAAATATGAAATGCCACTGTAAAATGGCAGATGCACAGAAAGTAGAATGAAAATGAAACAAAATTAACCTTCTGCAAGATCTGCGATTTTTCTTCTGAGGTCTTGTATTGAAGTGTTGAAAATGTAGGCCTATGTTGTGAATTATGGATCCTTGTACTTCAAAAAGTTCTAGCGATATCGCTAACGCCCGAAAATTATCAAAATGGAGCTTAACATTTAGTTTGCCATTAAAATATAAATTTGCGACACAGTAGTTGAAAAAAAAATCACTAGAAACCCGATCTTTTGTAAATGACAAACGATATTTGAACTTGAAAAATGTTATACCTTTATCAAAGATATCGTTGCAAAAATTTGGAAATATTCAAGATGTCTGACT
>NW_026931368.1:32500-48129 GCF_032062105.1 Saccostrea cuccullata | reverse complement strand
AGGCAACATTGCTTATCATTATTATTAACTTAGCTTACTCTATTTACTTAAAACCCAGAGGTACATCAGAGTAACAAAAAGAAAATGCAATTCCATTTTATACCCAGTTGTGTACCTCACCCTAAAGGAACCATTGATCCATGGGCTACATACCAGTATTTCAAAATTTTGAAAATGTTGTCATAAAATGGTTGATTGATACCAAAGAGCAGATTTCAAAGCATTAATTTATTTTCAGACTATGTAACCCCCCCCCCCTCTGACTCTGGGGGCATCAAAAAACCACTTTGCTAGATACACCATTCTTCATCATAAATGTATGTATACTTGGATCATTGGCACAAAACCCAGAAGCAAAGGAAAACCCAGAAAGGAAAATATTTTCAAAGAATTAATGTATTTTTACCATATAATCAATAGAGCCCCGCCCTAACACCAGAACACCTAACCCTGGGGCAATAAAATTCACAATTTTGGAAGAGGCACTGTTGCTCATCATAACTATGTGCTTTGTTAGTTTATTTAATACCCAGAAGCAGAGAAGAAAACTTTCAAAGAATAAATGCATTTTTACTATATAATCAATAGAGCCCCGCCCTAACACCAGAAACCCTGACCCTGGGGCCATAAAATTCACAAATCTGGAAGAGGCACTCTTGCTCATCATAACTATGTGCTTAGTAGGTTTATTTAATACCTAGGAGCAGAGAAGAAGATTTTCAAAGAAATAATGCATTTTTACTATAATATCTATAGAGCCCCGCCCTATCACCAGAAACCCTGGCCCTGGGGCCATAAAATTCACAAATCTGGAAGAGATACTCTTGCTCATCATAACTATTTGCTTAGTTAGTTTATTTAATACCCAGGAGCAGAGAAGAAGATTTTCAAAGAAATAATGCATTTTCACTATATAATCTATAGAGCCCCGCCCTAACACCAGAACCCCTGACCCTGGGGCCATAAAATTCACAAATCTGGAAGAGATACTCTTGCTCACCTTAACTATGTGCTTAGTTAGTTTATTTAATACCCAGAAGCAGAGAAGAAGATTTTCAAAGAAATAATGCATTTTCACTATATAATCTATAGAGCCCCACCCTAACACCAGAACCCATAACCCTGGGGCCATAAAATTCACAAAACTGGAAGAGGCACTCTTGCTCATCATAACTATGTGCTTAGTTAGTTTATTTAATACCCAGGAGCAGAGAAGAAGATTTTCAAAGAAATAATGCATTTTCACTATATAATCTATTGAGCCCCGCCCTAGCACTAGAACCCCTGACCCTGGGGCCATGAATTTCACAATTTTGGTAGAGGACTCAATGCTCATTACATTCATGCCAACAGTTTGCCTGCTTGATGTCCAGGAGTAAAGAAGAAGATTTTTAAAGATTGCAATAATTTTAGTGGTTTTGGCCCCACCCCTCAGGCCCCAGGGGGGCGGGGACCATGAAATTCACAATTTTTGTTCCCCTCCATCCATAGATACTGTATACCAAATTTGGTTGAAATTGGTTCAGTGGTTTCAGAGAAGAAGCTGAAAATGTTCAAATGTTAACACACGACACACGACGCACGACACACGACGCACGACGACGGACGAAAACGGATAGCAATAGGTCACCTGAGTTACTCAGGTGACCTAAAAATTTTGGTTGGTAAAAAGAGTGGAATTGGATCCTGAAGATTATGAAAAAAATCATGACACCAGAGAGGAAAAATACTGTCTGAAGGAGAGAAAAAATGGATATTACGGTTATCAAAAATACCAATTGGAGATCCTGACTGAACCTTATATGCCGGAGAAGAGTTCCTGGAAAATTTCACTTGTGGATTGTTTTCATCAATTGGGAGAAAAGAGGATTAGGGAAGAAAAGAAGCTTATAGTACTTTTTACAGATAGGTCTGTTTATAAAGTGTATGTAAATTGTCGCATCCCTCTATCGCCTGAAGAAAAACAATCTCAAGAAAAAGGAGAGGAAAAAAATTAAGAAGACAGTGTATGATTGTATTTTCATTCTGAATAAAAATTGCCTTGTTATTGTGTGTTAGTGTTCTTTGTTTTCAGAAAATCCAGGTTTGTTATTGTTTTGAGGAAAATCCAGTTTGAACTGGTTTTAGGCTAGGCTGAGCTTTTGACTGTGAATGCGTGACGTCACAATGACATTCTTGAATAGTTGCCAAAATCGTAGTAGCAGCGTTATGAATCGTAGTAGCAGCGTAGTGTATCATGTAAACATAGTGTAAACACACCCTATATTTAGGGGACTATATGTACTGAATTGACCCAGCTATCCCCCACAGGGGCTGCACTCTCTTGACCCACCTATCCCCCACAGGGGCTGCACTCCCTTGACCCGCCTATCCCCCACAGGGGCTGCACTCTCTTGACCCGCCTATCCCCCACAGGGGCTGCACTCCCTTGACCCGCCTATCCCCCACAGGGGCTGCACTCCCTTGACCCGCCTATCCCCCTCAGCCCCAAAAAGTGCACTCAGTTGACCCGCCTATCCCCCACAGCCCAAAAATGTCCTAGATATTGACCCGCCTATCTAGGCTGCTTATACTACTAATGTCTTTATGATCTATGAAATAAAATTTTGGTGTAGTATTCCTCCTTAAACAAAAACTAGAAAACTACATTAATTTTAACATTACGACGCTAGAATTTTTACACAAAATTTACAATTTCTTATGTTTCCACAGATCACTTTTAATAAAGAATCCAAGACAGAAGTCGCATGGAAAAAATTCTTCCACTATTACTTTTTGTTGTCAACTGGGACAACAAAACGGTATGATTTCTCCCTGCCCACTTTCTAATCTTTTAGTGTTCTGAATGATTTTTTTTTTGTTGGTCATTTCTTCCAGTAATAATTTCCTCTCCTTGGAACCTTTCGGGAATGAAGATTGATTGTATATTGTTTAACGTCCCTCTCGAGAATTTTTCACTCATATGGAGACGTCACCGTATGCCGGTGAAGGGCTTCAAATTTTGACCTCTACTCGGCACTCAGGGCCATTAAGCAGTGTGGGATCTTTATCGTGCCAACGCCTGCCGCTGACACGGGGCCTCGGTTTTTAAGGTCTCATCCGAAGGACCCGCAACTTTCACTTCAAAGCGCCGAGCGCATGGCGAAGGAACAGTTGCTACCCACTTTAACGGCTAGGTCAGTCGCGGCCGAGATACGAACTCACGACCTCCCGATCACGGAGCGAGCACTCTAGCGACTGAGCTACCGTGAACGGTTTCGGGAATGAAGAAAACTTTTGCAACCAACAGCTCATTTGCATGTTTTTCGACAAATATCTCGGAGTTTGCCTTAGGCTCATTGCATTACGTTCAAACATTTTTTTAACATCCCATTTTATCTTTTCTTTGGTATTTGTGGTCCTTTTTGTAGAAACTAATCTGGTGCCTTATCGTCTGTCAAAGTCACTTCTTTCATGATCTACAAAAATGTTTAACAAAAAATAATAAGCATACAATACATAGATCGTAAGGTGCCTAGATACGGACTTTAACCCTTTCTCTTCCGGCACATTTTACGTGATTTTGGAGGCCTTTTGACATGGCATTATTAAATTACCTGGTATTTCTAACTTTTTTTATCCAAGGAAAAACTAGGCATAATGGATACTATTTTGTAGGAAATTTCTTAGAGATGATATTTTATTACTATAAAGATACCCAACCACTGACCTAACTAGTAAAAATTGAGGTCAAAGGTCAATTAAGTGCAAAATTTTATGGAATTTTTTTTCATACTTTTTAATCTTTAAGCAAAATATCAAGTATTATGTATGTTGAAATAGGAAATTTGGTGTATACCCACAAAAGAGCATTATACTGTACTACGTGAAACACATAAACTTTTTTTTCAATTCTGCATATAACTACTGAAAAGGGGTTGCTAAGCAACGCAGAGTTTTCCAATTTTCGGACAGAAATTTTCATTTTTTACTCATCCTAGACACATTTATGCATCCCAGCACATATAAAAGTAAGATCTGAGGTCATAAAATAATACGGGACATACAACAGATAAATTGTTTTCAAGTTTGACCTTATAAGAACTATTTTTATGAGGTCAAATAAGTGCAAAAGTTTCATCAATTTTTTCAACACTTTTCAATATTCTTGCCATAATTATACACAATGGATGCTGAAATGGAAAATTCTTAATATACTCTCAAGAAGGGATCAGAACTGCAATATCCATGCATCATTCTATTTCAAATATCTGTTAAATTACTTTTAGGTGGTTTCTTAGCAACATTTTAAAGTTTATGGCTATATACATTTTTGTACCTGTTTGTTATTTCACATTCTTGACACTTTCTGTATATTTCATGATATTGTTTGTAAGATGTATATGGGCCATAAAGATAAAAGAACATTTTTGTATCAAATTTTAACCTTGACACTCTTGTTCTTCTGGGGGTCAAGGTCATATCAGTACAGAATTCTGTTTTAAACTGAAAGTAAATATCAATTTTGAAATGCTTCAATCATTGATAAATCATCTAATAGTTGACGTAATAATAATGGCGAACGACAAAATTTGCAAGCAAAGAATTCTGGTCTGCTTCTTACAAACCCCGAGCAAAACATGTATACAATCGTTTTGTTAAACAAAAAAAGCCATTCTCTTGATGCCATTAAAAATAATCTTTATTTTCATGGATTTCATCTAACAAGAAAAAAAAAACTTAATAATTTCATTACAAGATTTTTCCGGTATACGGAGCGTAAGAGGTACATTAAAGACTTGACATGTTATCTTAGAGGGAAATAATAATAATAGATAGCATTGGCAATATTTAACGCAAAACTGTTCACTCAATAAGTTGAAAATGTGACATTTATATCCAAATATACAAATTCCAGAAATATTGCAAGATGAATTCCAAATCAAACTGAAATCTTCAACAAAATGTTGAAGAGCACTTTTACTTTGTGTCCACCATTCTTTTATCAACTGTCATTTCTCTGTGAGACTGGAGGAAATTCTTTGACTTGTCCAATTCATTATTATTTGCTGTCAAGTACAAGTGATCATCTTCTATCCTGTAAAAGATTTAAATATTTTGAAACAGATGCATGTCATTGTGTATATGAATTTACATTTATCAATTTAATTAAGAATCCTAAATTTCTACATTTATTTGATTTTCCTTTTAAAATTAAGAATGTATTATATATACAATGAATTGACGACGGATTTTTTCCGTTACTTCCTGATATGACAACAAGCACACGGCGGGTGTGACCGGTTGGCAGGGGATGCTCACTCAAAAATGGCACCTGACCCCACCTCTGATGTTTCGGAGGTCCGTGTTTCCTCTGCTCTTATTTTGTATATGTTAAATGGACGTTGAGATTGAATACTTGAATACTGTTCGTTATTTCCATACCTTTCCGGCACATTAAATGATGAATACATTTTAATCCTGCATGAAAGGATCATAATCCTATTTGCAAATGAACATTTCAAAATCCCTTACAAAAAAATGATGATGACAATATATGATGCATGACGTTAACAGTTTTTGCTGTAGCAATTGCATCGCGGATGTTATTTCATCGAATCCATATTATGTCCATAATCCAAATATTGGATTCAAAAACTGCGAAAAACTCAGATCTAAATTGTGGATAACTCATAGTTCTTCGATAACTCAAATAATAAGCATGAACAATTGTGAGCAATGGGTCTTCTTGCAATGTCATTCACACTAACAAACTTAACATTTCTCTCTCTGTTGATCAATAGATCAGATCCAGTACAAAATCTAACAAATTTGCGCAATGTCTCGCTGCTCATGTCTATAACAAGTCGTCGTAAATGGTTGGAAACTTTCATTTTATCAATGCTCTTCTGTGTTAAAGTATTTTGGTTTCACTTTTTAAAAAAATTGTTGAATTTGGACTGAATCTGGGGTAGTACGATACATTTTTTAAGTCAAGTGTAATACTTTCGTTTACTGCAGAAGCCAAGGAGTTGTCGATTTTGGATGTTTACGCAATAAATTGACCAATACTGTAAATGTAAACAAAGAAAGATTAAAACTGCAAGTAAGGTCATCAAGAAAAAAACATTAATTAAGTGATATGAACTGGCTCATTTGTCTAGTCTAACAATTTAAGCGAGAAAATAGCTGATGAAGCGAGGTGGTATCAAAAATGGCGTCCTCCCTTGTGTATTTTTCTCTCTGAGGTACAAATTTTTTAAACTGATTTATTTTCTCTACACAAGTCCCTGTGGTTAAATTGAAATCAGACCAAAACTGTAGGAGGAGTAGCGTTTTGAAATAATTTCACAGAAAATTCTATTTGTAATGATTCCGAAATATTAAGGTATGACCATGCAGGGTTTTCAATTAGTCATTGTTGACGTCACGTGACTTTTATAGGGTATATGAACCGCGACTCTGCAGTAATTGTGTTGTTATTCGGATGCTGCCCAGAAGAGAAGACGATTGACGGTGTTCTGAAGACTTTAGCTAATAAAGTTTGCGGATATATTTTCCTCGCCTGTATTTAGAGTTTGAGAGGGAACTTGGAATGCCATTTGGGGTTTGCCAAACCAGTTGTAAGGCCTGCAACAGAGGTTAACCTTCAGTTAAGAGGCTAGCCATGAAGTTTTACTTACTTTTTAATTCGTCTGCGTTGGCTGACATTGTCCGTCCTGGATAAGGCATCCTAAAGAAAATGCGGTAGCAAATTGTTTTAATTTATATGCATCTTTCTACTTTGTACTTAGGAGTTAAATAATGCAGCAGTCCAGTAATGAAAGGCATTTTGTTCTGCTTTAAACAAGAGAAAATATATTGTTTAGTATATAAAATAATCACATTTATCACCCTAATATGACAGGAAAATGGCACTTCACCTAAAATATTATTGCATATTACTGTCTGTACTACCTGCAGATCTACAAAGTATGTAAATTTGTTTTGTTGAGGTTGAAGCATCAAACTGGGAAAAAGTAAAAGGCCCTAAATGATAAATGCATATTAACATAAAGATGATGGACCATCATGGAGAGATTTGTAATTACAAAGATGTTCGTCTCTCGCCTAAACCAGGACAACTCGAAAAAAATTTACTGCACAAAAGGACATGTGATGAAACATCGTGTGTGCATCTAATAGCTGAAGTTCATTGGTTTTCAAAGCCAAAAAATAATACATCATATAATTCTAAACTGGCTGTGTAAGAGCTTAACAAATATCCATCTGCCGCTTTAAATTTTTTCTTGCATATTTTATGAAATTATGGAAATGCTACAGTCTAATAAAAAAAATCAAAAATTAATTGTTCTTTAGAATAAGTGAGACATGACTGCAATTTGTTGCAAATATATTAAAATTAAAATGTAATTTTTTTTTTCAATGAACACATGTATAAATAATTCTAATTATATTATACAATACTAATTCAGTTTTAATCATACACTAAAACATCAATTTGTTATAATCACATTACACCAATTGAAAGATCTTTATCTGAACTACAGCCATCAAGACCTCTTTTAATTAACACAAGCAACTACTAAGGCCATTTCTTTTTGCCCAACTCCCAAGAGGTGAATTAAAATAAGATCTAGAGATGCTCTTGCCAGTTAACTCCAGACAATGAACTAATTAATTTCTCTCTAATTTGACATGCACATTTCTGCTATCAAAAAATCTCCTTGACCAGTGCTTGATAATTATGCCCATGGGATAAACTGAATTCCTCTCAAATCATTAACATTTGTTATAGAATTTGCTGTAAAGTATATGATAAAAAATAAGTTTTTACTTACTTTAGCATTTTTTAATAAGGATACAACTATATTTTTACATTTTTTAGGATTATGAAATTTAAAATTTAAAAAACTTAGTTTTTAAAAAAAAAAAATCACTTAGATTAAAGGTCACAGTGACCTTGAAATAGGTCGTGACACACCGTCTACCCAAGATGCATAAATTGTCCAAGTTTGATGATTGTAAGTCTAATATTTTTCTAGATATGAGCCAAACAAAATCACAAAATAAAAAAGAAAAAACGCCTGTAAAATGCAGAAAAATCATCCAATCATGATGAAAATCCCAGGTGCACACCTTCATATGGTGAATAATAAGTGTTTAAATTTTCAGACAAATCCATCCAACAGTTTCTGAGAAACGGCCCGGACAAAATCTTGTCTACAGACAGACGGACAGACAGACGGACATGGTGATTCCAATATACCCCCCTAAACTTCGTTTGCTGGGGTATAATGAACATATACTAAATTACTATGGAAAGCCAGTTTAGGCATGGAGTTGTGATCTGTTTGATGTTGAAGGACCATCCTGTACAAAGAATTAAGTCTAACGAATGCGTGGATTTAACTGGCCAGACAAGATGCCGTAATTTAAGTTTCATGAAATGTTATTTTTTTTCATCATATAAACCCCCGATATTTTAACTGTGTATTCATGGTAAGGTTGTGAAATTAAAACATTTTTTTTCAAGGTTAACTAATAAATATCGAAAGAATGGTGCCTGAAAAATTCTTGAATATCAACAGATAATCAGGGTCACGTGTTTTACTTCGTCTGAATACATAGTCAGCACATGTTTTTCAGCTGTTCTTAAGAAAACTGGAATTGTATATTGAGCAGAATAATGTTATATGAAAAGGATAAGAGCCGACAAAAGTGTGCTCATACTTTTTTTTAACAAGAACATTTTCAAAACAAACTTCTCGCTTACATTGAAATGTCTTCAATTGACCTGTTAAATATTACAAATCGTCATGTGATGTCCACCTGCGAGTGTATTCGTGAAAACAGATACGTTATATTCTTCAACCTCGATCTAAATGATTTCTTTAATTGTGCGTGTTTTTTGCTGTTTTCAGAATTTAGCAAATTAAATACTGCTTTAATTTTGTGTGTCATCAAAATAATTTCATATTGATATCGTTTTAATATACTTAACATGTACTCGAAATTTAAATTTTACTCTATTATTCTTATCATTATTTTTTCTTTTCAAGTTGTATTTTTCTTTATTTTAAAAATAAAGAGTTCTTAAAAATGATAACAACTAAATACACAGAGTAAAACATTTATTACTGTTCGTAATCTCCAATCACTTTCAGATTCCCAGAGGAAGTCATCTAAAGCGAACATAAGGATGGGGGAAGATGGAAAAACTCAAACACCATCTCCAAAAGAAGGAAGCCCTGTGTCAGATCAGAGTGAAACGGATGATGTCCATCCTAACCACGGAGAAGTGCTAGAAAACAAAATCAAGGTCCAACAACAGACAGAAAAAAACTTGAGAAGTGAAATTTAGGATCTTGAAAATATTCAGTCTCAAGCTGCTGACATAAAGACAAAGTCAAATAATGTCTTGTGTTTGAAAAGAAAATTATAATTCACTTAGTCTTAAATGGATAATTGCATTTTCAAATTAACAAAATTTTTGTTGTTGCTGATTGCACGTATTATTTTTCTTCATCGTAATGCAATTTGTTTTGTGCATTAGATGGTGTTGAGCGATGTTCTCTTTAATCACGTTCAGATCATATCTCGCTTAATAAACACTTGATACCGGGACTTGGAAGACAATAAAATTACAATATGTCTTTTGTATTCGCAAGGGCATCTATGTTTGTTGGTGCGTCTTAAAGGTACTTGGACACAGATTTGAAGTTGATATTTTCTCATTTTTTCTGTATAATATCACGAATTATATATTTAAATAGCATTTTACACAAGAATTAATTAAAAATCATATTTCATTTAAAATTAATTTAAACTTTTTATTTTTTTGGCGGGTTTGATTGACACATCCTTGCACTTTCACAAATTTTAACTTTATTCTTAATCCTTAGGAAAAGTGGCAATTTTGATGTGTTTTAATGAGAAATATTAAAACTTTTATCCAGAAAAATAATTTTATTCCGAGTAGAAATGTTAGAAAGCAAAACACCTTCACAAGTATCGTCATTCCATACTAAGAGATGCGTAAAGAGTTAAGCAAATCGAGCACACTCGTGTTATGTACACAGTTTTTGTAAACAGGGCTCGAGTTCTGTTATTGTTTATATTTAGAATTCACCGGGTGCGTTCAATCGTCACAGTCTGCTTACCACAACTGCACGGACTGACAATATATTGTTTGTTTGTTTTGCCTTTGAACGTGTCTACTCTGAATTTTCTGGCTTATAGTATTAAAATTTTTCATTTATACAAAACGAGATTGCCACTTTTCCTAAGGATAAAGAATAAAATTAAATTTGTGAGAGTGCAAGGATATGTCAATCAAACCCGCCGAAAAATTTGAAATTTCATTATCTTATAAACGAAATAAGATTTTTAATTAATTTTTGTGTGAAATGCTATTAAAAATATATAAGTCGTAATATTATAGAGAAAATATTAACCTCAAATCTGTGTCCAAGTACCTTTAAGTCCAATGCTCGATCTGTTCCTGAATTTGTGAAAAATCCTCGTCTCTCTCAGGCTAGAGAGTAACATGAATCAGGGATGTTTCCATATATTCCGAATTTTTTCAATTAAAATGTCGGGATCGTGTTTCATGAAACTTTGCGGAGCTGATGAATATTTCTCTAAATTTAAACAAACTTACTTATAAAGGATTGAGTTGCGTCTGCCATTGTAATGTGGCTACGCTAGGTGCATTTCTAGTGAATTCGGAATGGCCCCAAAGTTACAAACTATAAAACAAGGAAACACTCTGTGACTATGGCACCACGCATCTGAATTTCTCTAACTGTTCGAATCATTCTTTGAAAACTTCACAAGTATCTTCAAACTGTTTTGTTTATACATGTTTTTATGACGCGTTCACTTGCAGGAGGTGGATAATTTTTTTTTCATATAATGTACACTAATAGTTCTTGGTACATGTGTGCATACGCTTACATGTTGGTTCTACTTCATCACTGTCAAGGTCATTCCATAACCACATAAGAGAGTGTTTTATCTTCAATAGTTATGAAATGCACATTGCAAACCCGTTGTATGTTCACTAAGAAAAACGTCGAGATTCCGAACAAAATCACAAGATATGGGACAAGGTAGATATACTGATCAGAAGATCAGTTAGTCTAGGTCACCTACACGTTTGTTGCATCGATGCATGGTCTCACACCAAACGTTGAGGAGCATTCCACTATAAATATTTTTACTTCACAATGAGACTTATCCAGAATTTAAATGAAGCCAGTGATTGTTGAACAAAAACTAGAAAACTGACCAGTCAGCAAGGGCCCCGCCATGGGGTAGAATTATTAGGGTGCAGCTTGCAGAATGATTAATAAATGTACAAAGAAAAAGCAATAGAAACTCTATTCTTAAAATTTCAACATAATTCCTGAATATTCAAAAACCTGAAAAAAATATTCTTCTATTTACATTAGGCAGTAAAGAACAACTTAACATTGAATTTATATTTAAACAATTATGAATCTTGTGTTATATCAAATGCCAGCCTTCAATGAATGCAAATATCATGAAGGCTTGACCTTAACTTCAAACAAACAGCAGTTGCAGACAAAGGTTTTCATTAATCTTAAAGTGACAGATAAAGAGAAGCCTACTAAATTTTCTGCAGCAAGCTAGATAATTAATCCCAAGGGATTAATTGTACCTCTCTCATCATTTTCTTCTAAAGTTACATAAAGAACTTTTTCAGTATTAATGATAGAATGGGGTTTTTATACAACTACATGAAAAACATTCTTGAATGAATATATATTAAAAAAAAAAGGAAAAAAAGTGAAAAAAAGGACCCTGGTAAATCAAAAAATCTTCTTTAATCTATTTCTTTTTTTAGGATTCAATGAAATCATAACTATCAAACAAAAATAAATAATAAAAATTTATAATTAAATCCACATTTCAGAGTGTTCATAGCATTCCAAATTGATTTAACTTCAAAACAAACTTCATTTGCAGACAGAGGTGGTAATTAATCTCAATGTGACAGATTAAGATAATGCTCTGTAATCAAAATACTTAGCTAAGTTATCCATGTTTTGTGTAGAATTTCTCTTTTCGACAATAATGTTCTCATTCAAATCGTGGAGTTGTGATATTCGTAGCAGTACTACTACTAGCACGTGGTGTATCCTGTTTTTCTTGTGCACTGGCAGAATTTTTTGTAACAGTTGCCGAACGTATCCGTTCAAAAACATTTTCACTTGAAATGTTATTCAGGGGAATTTTAACTGGCACTGATATTGACTCACGATCTGTGCTTTTCCCCCGATCTGATTTTTTCAACATGGCGGATGCCATGATAAGTTGATAACACCACGTGTATGCTAAAAAAAAACCCAACAAATCACAAATGAAATCTGTCTACGACAGAAAAAGATACTTCACCCAAAAATATGTATATTTGTCTACGACAAATAAGGTGAAAAAGATTGAACTCTCGTATTATAACCGTTCACAACGGTAATGAGCTCTTCTAAAAAAAATTGCGCCCTATTACTTCAAGCAGAAGCAACGCACTGACCCTATTACGCAGACGTAATGCTATCTCACGTGATTCCCTTGGTATGATGACGTAACGAATCTCAATGTGACAGATAAACATAATGCTCTGGATTTTCTTCAGGAGGAAAGCAAATTAATCCCATGGGACTCCTAGTAGCATTCAGTTTACTGAATGGGAACATCTTCAGCAGTTATCTCTCTTTGCCAATGCATTCTTATATAAAGTTAAGGAATCTACCCCACCACCCTTAGCTCCAAACCAAGGGACATAGAGAACCAAACTTAGCATCAAAATATGTATCTTTGCCTACTGAACTACCGTACCAAATTTGATCTTTATTGGACAACCTTAAAAAAAAGTTGCCCGTTCATTCTTATGCATAGTTAAGGAATCTACCCCACCACCCCAGCTCCAAACTAGAAGACATCAAGAATCAAACTTAGCATCAAAATATGTATTTCTGCCTATTAAACTACCATACCAAATTTAAACTTGATTGGGCAACCATAAAAAAAGTTATTAGAAAAAAACAGAAAATTTGTGGACGGAAGAGTAACAGACGGACAGACAGACGGACGGACAGACAGAGTGATTACTATAGGGCAAACAAAGAATTTATTGTTTACAAAGTTTAATACTTTTATGTATCTTTCCACATTTCTTGTATCTCTTGAATCGGAAGAAGTTCCTTTTAAAGATTTGTAAGCAATAAAGGCACTTAGGGCCATCGAGCAGTGAGGGATCTTTTTCGTGCCAGCAGTGCACCTACTGCGACATGGGACCTCTCATCATACTTGATCTTTAGACATCGTTTTTAAAAATTGTATGATTTCAATGGTAGGATGTTTTATTTAATGAGAGTCACTTTAATTAATACACTGTGGGACTTGGAGACCGGTCCTTCGGATGAGACCTATTAATCGAGGTCCTGTGTCGCAGTAGGCGCACTGCTGGCACGAAAAAGGTCCCGCATTGCTCAATGGCCCTAAGTGCCGAGTAAAGGACAGAATTTGCAGCTCTCTATCGGCAAATGTAGGGGTTTCAATATATCACTGAACAATTCTCGCGGGGAATTTCAAACAATAGTCTATACAATCAATCTTTAATTGATAACTCAGATGCACCATAGGAATTAATTTTACGATGAATTCATAATTGTCCGGAACCTTCTGTGATATGCAATTGTGAACACTTTTAATAAACGAAAAATAAAATTAGGTAATAAAACAAATCTTTAATGCCTGATCAGTCAATAGACCAGAAAAGGCTTTAAATAATCTTATGATATAAAATCTCTAATAAAACAAGAGAATTAATTTGATTAGGCAATAATTAATATTTAATCAATCTTATATTTGGCCTAACGATGCTCAATTGTACTGCGTGTGTGTGTGAATATTTCCAAAAAAATATTATATGTATATGAGATACTATAGTATTCCTTCTTGACTATTATATGCATTTATAACAGAGTAGAATGCATATATATATATGTAAATACCACAGTCTTACAACATGTTCATATATATTTATTTCTTATCCAGGAATAAAATCACAGATCAAGAATCATTTCTCGGCACATACATGCTCTCTCTTCTCTCTCTCTCTATTGACTAATCGACCGAAAAGACTGTTCAAACAAATCTTATCTCTCCTGTTTATACCCATCGATCCAGCACAGGTACAAGTAATAAGTTGTCTATCTCAGGTATATTATGACGTAATTTTTTTATGTTTTCGACGTCATCAACACGCCGCTTTACCGGTAGTTAATTCAACGTAATTTTTAAAAGAGGTATTCATTGGAAATATATTATTTTTCGTGCTATTAAATGTTGATTATAAAAAAATAAATACATAAATACTTCATTATAAGAGTGATTATTTTAGATTCATCAAAGGTTTCATTTAGATATTTCAATGTAATTTACGACTTGTCATGTACAGATAAAACAATTTAATTACCTAGTTAACTTTATTAAAAACACAGGCACATTTACTTTTATTATATGAACAATTTTAGTCATTGTAGTGTTTTCTTGTTGTGAAAAAGTACTTATACAATTTATCTGGAAGAAAAGGTTCATTAGATATTTGTGAAATAAGCATAACGAAGAAAAACGTCATAATTGTCATGATTTATCTTTATCTGCGAAACACAATTTATTAAAATTCGTCATGTCCGCATCTTTGTAAGGTCAATATTAAATGTTAAAATAAATTATTATGATATGGTTTTGCATTTGACAAAGTTTGGAATACGTACTCGAATGCGGAGACATTAAAAATTGCGTTTATATACATTGAATATGCCAAAAAACGTAGATTTCCGGAATACTTTCCCGGTTTCGACTTTCACTGCTACCAAACGTGCGCGCTTTTTGCCAAACTAATACTTAAATCTTAAAGTTAGTGCCCTAAACATATGTTATAGATCATAAATTTAAAAATTGCTTCACTTTATTTTTTCATATTTTTACAGGGCCAATTATGATAAATAACGACTTTTCTTCTTTATTTACCAGGCACACTATATAAATCAGCTACTGTAGATAGATATGACTATTCTCGTCAAGGGTGTAGCGCCGAGTGTGCATGAAAATGGTTAGCCGCGGGAAAGTTAGTGAAAAGTTATTAATAGTTACTGGTCAAACCGGAAATGGTCATACCTAAC
This sequence comes from Saccostrea cuccullata, assembly GCF_032062105.1. Taxonomy (NCBI): domain Eukaryota; kingdom Metazoa; phylum Mollusca; class Bivalvia; order Ostreida; family Ostreidae; genus Saccostrea; species Saccostrea cuccullata. The sequence continues at coordinate 32,935 of NW_026931368.1, read as the reverse complement.
AAACATAAACACTCACACGTGGACATTCACACTTGACAAAACAAATGTAAACACACATAATTGAAATAATTAAAACATTGAAACTGAAACATTTAATTACTTACACTGGTTACATATGTAAAGATGCATGCTTATAAATGTTATCTCATAAATATGTTGACATGCATTTACTCTAATTCACTGAATCTTTTTTTCTTCTTTAGAGATTTTTTTAATATTAAATTTGTTAAACATATTACCAGCAATATATTGAATTTTTCAATTATTTATGCCTTGCCATCTGCAGTAAAAAGTTGTAAAAAGTTTTATAGAGAACTACATGTACATGTATCTTTATCATTCATCTTTATAATATGCATTTCTATCTCTGGTGTTTCAATACTATAAATACTTTGTACTTTTTTTGGATTGGTTACAGACAAATTGTACACGGCA